>NC_141025.1:60390000-60577500 GCF_052040795.2 Danio rerio | reverse complement strand
CAGAGAGTCTAGCTTTTAAAATACATTAATGTAAAAGGTTTTTTTTTTTTTTTTTAGTTTTTTTTTTAATTTAGACCCCATTAAGCAACTACCCGAACACTCCAGAGTCGAGTAGACGCAAGGACTGCAGAACACCCTGGAAGTCTTGTAGTGTCCATGGTATAGCTTCCATATTACCAGCGGCACTGCTGCTGAGGGGACTGAAAGAAATTATTTGAAATCAAACCCTCCCACTGAACATTATAATGTGGCCTGTATTTCAGCATCTTTGTATACTACTATTAGAAATTTATAATTACTTAAATTAGGGATGGGCAATATGGCAAAAAAAATTATTACCATAATTTTTTTTCATATCAGTCGATATCGATAATTATCACAATAAATGTCAAATCTTTGTATATCAATTTTATGGGATTTTCAGCATGATAAAATTGCTTTGTGCAGCTGATTTAACACATTTTGTGAAATGTTTTAGCTGTCTGACAATATAAATATTAAAATAATAAACAAAAAGAACAATCTTTATTCAGCATTTACTGTTTAAGTTTTAAACAACCAAAGACATTACCTACAAGTTATTGGATATTATTGTTCAACATCAAAATAAATAAAACAGGTGTGGAACAAGTAAAAGGTGAGTAAATGATCACAGAATGTTCAGTTTTGGATGATCTCTCCTTTTAAAGGCGAGTATGGTGAATTTTGGGTAAGATTTCCCTTAATGTATAGGCTATTTTATTTAGGGATGCTAACAAATACTTGATGATCGATTGATTCTCAATAACCCTTTAATAAATAGACCTTATTGATGATTGATTAAAAGCATGAACATTTAAAAGTTTAGTTATGCTTTGCGCTGTGAGACGCGCCCATGCATTAAATCTCCAATGTGTGCAGGTTACTTCATTTATGCAGGCACCCTGCTGATATTTTATATAGCGGGATGCATAAAAAACTTATGCGCAGATCTCGGGTTATATCCGAGGCTGTTTTAAATTTACCTCACAGACTGGCATGAATAGGCCTATGCATCCTCTCATTTTATAAATCATAAAAGTCATGCAAGGACTCTCCATTCACTCAACTGGTTTGTGAGCTCTTTCTGGGAATAAATAACCAGTTTATTCTTCCGAGGTAACTATCAGTGCTGCCAATAGCTTGTAAAGACTGTCCAGCTCATGCTGCTCAAACCGTGCTTCGTTAATGAATTAAAATTAAACCATGAAAACTCAGATGCTATGCGTTCTTCTTGTACATTAGAATTAAGTAACACATTATACATAAAGAAATTCATTGCAAAAAGATTCATTTTCAAAGAAAAATATATAAAGTGTATATATTTTTAGTTTGTGCCCGCCTTAAACAACTGTGGGTGGATGATGCTTCGCTCCATGGAAAATAAGGATTTAATTTATGATTCACTGCTTTTGAAAATGTCTGTCATATATTTGCTGTATTTTTAATATCATTATTTTAAAGATTATGTCTTGAGCATTTCTCCTCGGTGATTATGTCCTTCATAAAGGCTGGTTCTTTTACTGTCGTTGAGGGACGATATGTATTAAAAAGTCCAAAGAAAATATCTTAATATTAAAAAGGAAACATAAGCTTGAAAACAAAACATCCTTTGGGTGAGGTTCTCGTAAGGCACGGCTTTCGAAAATGATGACATCAAATTGCTGGGTAGTTGCGCTGGTTTACCAAAACTTGATTGGGTCTGTAATTTTATCTGTATCTTCATCAGTGGAGTATTTTAAATAATGAACATTGCTGCGTCCCAATTTGCATACTTGTACTACACCCTAAAAGTATGTACTTTTTTTGTGAAGGAAAAGTTTATACTTTTGAGTGTGCAACAGAAAAGTATGCAAGCGTTAGGACTACTTCATACTACTTCCTCTTTAACAGATCGTTGTGTTGCTTAGTTATGCCACGTCAATCATCCACACACCATCCACATTTCTGTTGTATTTAATTTCCTACTTTATTGGAGAAGTAGCAGCAGGATAATCTGCCATTCATGAGTCTTTCATGCAGAGAAATCTCCTCAGGTCTTTGGGTAATTATGCATTCAGACGTTTTGACGTCCAAACCCGTCTTTATATAAGTTCAGTATTGTTGTTGCAGATGAAATATAACACAGATAATGCAATTAAAATATTTTCCAGTGGGCTAGATAATGACTAAAAGTCATTCAAACATCTTTACCAAAGCCTCTCTACTTGACGGTTGGTCTGGCGCGTCCATCATGTTTGTAGTTTATTTACACTTTTCACACGCATTTGTAGTTCTGATCGAATTTACGTCCAACGCGCAATGTATTGTGGGCAATTTAAGCGGTTAGAGTATGGAAGGTTCTACACAGGTTCTACCGGAAATAGCAAACCATCCGGGAACCTCTGGCATACTCTTTTCAACATACTATGGTTTGGGACATACTAATTCTATTTTCAAATACTATTTAGAACGCATAGTATGCTGATTGGGACGGAGCACAGGTTTGTGGTATTGCCTGCTTTTAATGACACAAGTCGTCTGCAATTTGCAGTGCATGTTGCCCTATTTTTTGTCAGATTGCAAAAAACTAAGTAGCTCCAGATAACTGATGTTTAGTCACGTTTCTTGTCCTTTTTTACCTTATTTGTTCTTACCCCTCCAAGTGCAACTAACACTTTATGGCTGTACACTTGTACTGCGTGCGGCATCCGGAAGGGCAGACTGCAAAATGCCTGCGCAGTGTTACGCATAGTATGTACATACTATTGAACAATTAGCGAACTGTCATTATCAGTTTATAGACAAAATATATATCGTGATAATTATCGATATCAAATTATTACCCAGCCCTAATTTAAATTAAGGCATCTAGTTTATTCTCCATCTAAAAGGAAACATAGAGGAAGGTCAATGTATGTTTAACCAACTCACTTGATAAAAACAGGATCGTTGAACGTCATTAAGATGTCAGTGGTGAACTGCGGTAGGCGAAACAAGCACTGATGGACATTCACAGTGTTCTTTGCCTGTAAAAAATATGTATATTTAAAAAGCTGCTGAAATTCATGTTCAATAACATTTAACAAATTAGACTAGTGTCAGATTTTTTACATTTGTTTAACTCAGATTTTGCAATCCAAAAAAACCCAAACCATTCATGCAAATTACATTTTTCTACCGTTGATCAACTAAGGTTTTGCAATACAAAACAACCCAACTCTCCCACAAAAAGCATGTGAATCATCAGTGCTGGATGAGGAAATTACTGAGGTCAAAAACACTATATGCGGATCTTACCACAGATCTAGTTAAGGGATTGATTTATTTGTATTTTATTTACAATAATAACAACAAAAAAATTACTTTATTTTTTACTCTCTTTATTAAAATGACATTGTTTATGTAAGCCTATTTCCTATTTTAACAGACAATTGTTTTAGGTATTTATAAATGTAAAACCCTTGTTGTGGGCTAAATAGTTACATTTTACTACTTATTACCCCCACTACGAATATAGTGCTACAGGTTGTAAAATGAACCACATACCTCCTCATTGAATTTAGAAACAAGCTGAGCTCCAGAAAGCAGCCATGCAGAGCTGCATTCCTGCATAGAGATCTCTGACTGGGGAACCTGTTCCACCACTCTGACCTCCCATGTGCCATTCTCTATCGCCTTGTTACTGCCAGCCACGTCTTCAAAGTGATACCTATTACAGCACAGACACAGAAAACGGTTTATCCACACCTACATTTATATTCTTAACCCAATATGAATGATCATGTGACATTAAAGACAGGAGAAATGACTGCTGAAAATTATTATTATATTACTCCATGCATGTCAATTTAAAAACCAAAAAGTTGCTAGAAATAGGTCCATACAAGACAATAATGTGTATTAATGACTAATATATATATATATATATATATATATATATATATATATATATATATATATATATATATATATATATATATATATATTAGGGATGCAACAATACAGTTAGCCCACAGTTCAATACATACCTCGGTTTTTTAACACTGTTTTCGGTTCGGTTCTCATGGCTTGACACGTGTTTTTTTTTATTCTATAATAAATATTATAGAAATATATATAATATATATTCTATATTCTCTGTAGACTGATAGCATTTCATGCTGTTTAGCCTTATAATTTTAAAATGTGAGCAAAATAAATATGTTATCACTTAAGATATTATGCTAGAGAATCATTCAAATACTAGTTCTAAAGTGACGTGTTTTTAAGCAATGGTTTCTGCTGTTTTGACTGTCAGCTGCAGATTGTGAATGAATGGCGGAAGAATGTAGTTCCTTGTACAAAATTATTTTTGACACTTTCTGTGTTCGGTTTTCTTTTATAGTATACACTATGCCGCCGAACTGTTGGACAAACATAATATTACAGCTTAGCAGTGCGATATGGCAATATATCATCACGAGTGGGACACTAAGCATAAGGTTATACAGATAATACAGATATACAGATAATTTGCACTGCTACTCATGTGATATTGCTCATTAAAAAAAATATATATATATAAATATATATATATATATTAGTGCTGTCAAAATAAGTGCATTAACACATACGATTAATTTGAAAAAATTAATGCGTAAAAAAAAATGTACGCAGTTGCAGTTTTTTTATTTTCTGTTGTGGCCATGGTGTGTTCAACATGCCAAGAAATATGGATAAGACCAATAATATGCATATTTCAGTATAAAATAATTAATGTCGCATTACCAGGCTCTCCAGCCTTTTCTCCAGAGTTTAATCTAATTTCATATGTTTCATTTTTAACTTTTGACTTTTGTTTTAATGGAATTTGATACTGCATGGCGAATGGAAAGAAAAACCTCTGCATTTCGTGACTCTGTGATCCTTTAAGGTAATCAAAAAATCACTGTTTTAACAAGGTAGACTCTTAATAAGAGTATTATCTTAATCTTATTAAAATTGGAGTATTGATGTCTATGTAAATGAAGTGCCAGATGAAGTCGCGAGCTGTCAAATTTCAGCATTTGCATTCCCCTGCCTTTCAGCAAGCGGCCTCTAATGTTTCAGTAAGTTTGACATGTTTCCCGCTTTAACGCAAGTTTTGAAAGTAATAATGAGCATAACAAAAACTGCCTGCTGACGCACACAGTTAATGTTGATTAATAAAATAAAGATAAATAATAAAAGTAATGTATCAGAGACCCTTAAAAAACATGTTTAACTCAACAATAAAACATCAAATGTAGCTAACAGCTTTTACATTGTCAATCAAATGAACTTAAACAATTAAAAAATGCAACAAATATTTGTTTGGGCAGAACTACAAAAATAAATGTAAAAAAAAGTTGCACACTAGTTTGGTCATGTATAAATATCATTATATTAACCATATTGTATAAATATTATTGTCACTATAAGCCTACATCAAGCTGACGATCAAAAACACTGTCATGATATCTCCTGCGCTTGTCCTCTGACCGAGTGCATCTTAAAATACATAAATGACACCCCTCATAGAAATTGAGAAGCAGACATTCTTTATAATTTGTAAAATAAAGACTTGCAGGTTCAGGAAACAGCAGGAGGAAGTTGCCGCGGCCGTGGTGCAGATTAAAAGTTTAAAAAAAAGTATATGTATAAGGACAGATAGGTAACTAGATAGAATAGACTGGAATATATTGATCTGTGCCCCGCTGCTGCTCTCCAGCGGGGCGGACCCGTGTGAGAAACAGGCGTGACTCTTGCATATTCTGACGAATACACACCTACAGTACACAGAGCCCAACATGGAAGATTGTGATTGGGTCAGCCCAATGTCAATAAAGAAAAGAACCAATAGGCTGCAGAATATTTCACACAGGCGCTCTGTCCGGAACAGAAACATCCTACAGTTAACGCGTTAATTATTTCAAATTAATCGCATACATTAACGCGTTAAATTTGACAGCGCTATATATATATATATATATATATATATATATATATATATATATATATATATATAGGCAGTGGCACAGTTGGTAGTGCTGTCGCCTCACAGCAAGAAGGTCGCTGGTTCGAACCTCGGCTCAGTTGGCATTTCTGTGAGGAGTTCACATGTTCTCCCTGCTTTCGCGTGGGTTTCCTCCGGGTGCTCCAGTTTCCCCCACAGTCCAAAGACATGTGGTACAGGTGAATTGGGTAGGCTAAATTGTCCATAGTGTATGAGTGTGTGTGTGGATCAATGACTGTAAAAAATATGGACGACGCGACAGCCCCTTTTCCCATTGAACGCCTTGAGGGCAAAATGCCTGCTTGACGGGCACAAACTGTCGCAAAAGACTGCTGAAATTGGAGCCTTGACATGCGCAGAAGGACTGTCTGATGGAGCCAGAGGAGGAGCCGCGAAAATGAGCGGAGTCGAGCTTCCAACCAAACGCTTTATGTAAAATAAACCACGCCCCCCGAACTTCTCAGCATGCGTTTGCTGTCTTATCAACACAAATGGACCGTGTGAGAAACAGGCGTGACTCTTGCATATTCTGACGAATACACACCTACAGTACACAGAGCCCAACATGGAAGATTGTGATTGGGTCAGCCCAATGTCAATAAAGAAAAGAACCAATAGGCTGCAGAATATTTCACACAGGCGCTCTGTCCGGAACAGAAACATCCTACAGTTAACGCGTTAATTATTTCAAATTAATCGCATACATTAACGCGTTAAATTTGACAGCGCTATATATATATATATATATATATATATATATATATATATATATATATATATATATATATATATATATATATATATAGGCAGTGGCACAGTTGGTAGTGCTGTCGCCTCACAGCAAGAAGGTCGCTGGTTCGAACCTCGGCTCAGTTGGCATTTCTGTGAGGAGTTCACATGTTCTCCCTGCTTTCGCGTGGGTTTCCTCCGGGTGCTCCAGTTTCCCCCACAGTCCAAAGACATGTGGTACAGGTGAATTGGGTAGGCTAAATTGTCCATAGTGTATGAGTGTGTGTGTGGATCAATGACTGTAAAAAATATGGACGACGCGACAGCCCCTTTTCCCATTGAACGCCTTGAGGGCAAAATGCCTGCTTGACGGGCACAAACTGTCGCAAAAGACTGCTGAAATTGGAGCCTTGACATGCGCAGAAGGACTGTCTGATGGAGCCAGAGGAGGAGCCGCGAAAATGAGCGGAGTCGAGCTTCCAACCAAACGCTTTATGTAAAATAAACCACGCCCCCCGAACTTCTCAGCATGCGTTTGCTGTCTTATCAACACAAATGGATGTAATGACGTTAACAAATATGAGGGCTTTATATATTCAATCGCGCCAGCTCCGGGCTGCAGCGCATAACCTACTCGCGGCTCGCATGCGGCAGCGCCAGCTCGCTCGGCCGCCGCATCTGGCTCGATTGACTCGGGCTGGAACCGGGCAGTGAGTCCAGGCATCCGGAGTGGGTCCAGCAGAGGTAGTCAGTCTGAGCTCTGAGGGGTAAGTCTCCGGCAGGCAAGAATCTAGCCGGAGATGGCCTGAGTGTATTTTGCTATCTGAGTGGTTAGGCGTGTATCAGCAAACTAATAAAGCCCGAAAAAAGCCCTGACCTTAGCGAATAAACAGTGTTCCACCAGATCATGTATGTCAGAAACTATAGTTTACTGCTGAACTCATTTTGTCATGGTAAAATAACACAGAAATCGAATAATCACACTTCAGTCTCCTGCCGAAGCTCAGACGCGCTGCTTTGAGAAACTGTCAATCACAGCTGTCAATCACGATGACACGCCCAGCATTAAATTACTGCTAAAAACAAACCGTTTACAAAAATGAAGATTTGCACCTATTTCAGCTCAATAACCAGTGCCTTAATCAACCAGAACCATCTTTCGGGACATTTTATTGCAAGTGTAATAATTTTTTTTATTTGGGCTCAAGTCTCCTTCATTAACACGGAGGAGGCGGGCTTTATGACTTGTACTGCAGCCAGCCCCCAGGGGGGCGATCTAACGGCCGAGACCTTCACTCAAACGCAGGTTTGCGGCACATTTGGTGTGGATGTTTCCCAGAGATGGGTTGCGGCTGGAAGGGCATCCGCTGCGTTGGCGGTTCATTCCGCTGTGGCGACCCCGGATTAATAAAGTGACAAAGCCGACACGAAAATAAATTAATGTATATACACACACACACACACATATATACACACACACACACACACAAGCGCGCATATATATATATATATATATATATATATATATATATATATATATATATATATATATATATATATATATAAATATATATATATATATATTCATTTACTTGTAGGCTTAGTCCCTTTATTAATCCGGGGTCGCCACAGTGGAATAAACACCAACATATCCAGCAAGTTTTTACGCAGCGGATGCCCTTCCAGCCGCAACCCATCTCTGGGAAACATCCACACACACACACTCATACACTACGGACAATTTAGCTTACCCAATTCACCTGTACCACATGTCTTTGAGCTGTGGGGGAAACCGGAGCACCCGGAGGAAAGCCACACGAGGGCAGGGAGAACATGCAAACTCCACACAGAAATATATATACTGTATATATACACCACATCAGCTGTCTAAAAGGCAACATCAGCTGCCCTACTGTATGCAGAATTAAATGTGCACATCAAGAGTTCAACAAGCTTGGATTTTGCACCGCAGGGACCTGCGAAACTTGACACATGACCTTGCGTTTTTGGTCTGACGCATTCACTTGCGTATAAATGTAAGTCTATGGGGAGAAAAGTCCAGTGACCCCAGCTTTACTGGTGGAATGTGCAATCAATGAAGTTTGGTCACCTGCCTGGTCAAATTTAGCCATGAAACCCCCAACACTAAATCGTTTCAGTTTCATTGTCCAACCCAATGGCAATAAGATCTCATTGTTAATTAAATGATTGTTAAATAATAATAATAATATTAAACTTTCTAAGAAACGTGTGCATTGTTTATATGTTCTTTAAAATATTGTACAAATGTTATTTCTACTCCTAACTAATAAATATACCAACCCATTATAAAAGGAATAATTTATTGTGCTCGCCACAATAAATTTGTTTGGTCAAAAGTTTGATACTGGAGTTCGATATACATGTTGCCTTGTGTACATGCCCAGGTTCGTTTTTCAGTATTTTTTTAACAATCTTTTTTAACAATCAATTTTTTTAAACCCCTCTCATTTCTGCAAATATTTATATCTTTTCATAGGACAACACTGCAGAAATGACTCGTTGACACAAAGAAACGTAGTTGGCGTAAATTTTCTATAGCAGTGTAAATTTAGTGTCCTCTAAAAATAACTAAGAGTGCTTTCACACCAGTGAATCGATTCAGTTGTTCAGGACCAGGGATTAAAATTGTTACAATGTTGCTTTTTGTTGTTGGTGCGGTTCACTTTCACATGGCAAAGTTTCTAAACGGACCAAAAGAGCTAAAACAAGTCACATGTGAGTTAACTTTCCTTACATTGGTCAGAGTTTCATGGTTTTCATGGTTATTTATGAGTCCCGCTCAGCTGTCATGCATCCTTATTTTAATTTATGGCGATGAGCAATAAGACATTATAAGCGGAAAGCTGTGCTTTATTTTGAATGGTGAATAAATAAATAAATAAATAAATAAATAAATAAATCTGAGGTAAGACTCTCTAATGCATAGCTCTGGGCTAGACTGCAGTTCGGTTAATGTTCCTAACGGATAACAGCTCTCGTTAATAATTCAGCATGCTTTCACTTTCGTAGTTAACATGAAACGCACATTTACCGGTAGGAATGACATCTTGCCCTACTAATAATTCTCTCTTCTTATAGCCATATATGCGTATTACATATCCATAATACACTGTGATATAGCCGGGCTCAGATCATTTTGCTTTCTGACTACAATCGATCTGCTCCAGAGTTCATTTCAATCGCGCCAAGATCACCTGAATGAGTTTCACATATGCCAAACGAGATAGGTTCCAAAACAAAAGTCTAGGTGTGAAAGCACCCCAAAAGTACAACCAATAATAGCTGAACCCCTGGCAACAAAAGTACACCCTTAAGTGAAAATTTACATATTCAGCAACAACTAGTAATTTTCCTTCCCCTGTGTCATGTGATTCATTGGTGTTACACTGTCTCAGGTGTCTCCAGATAGCAGGTGAGTTAAATTTGGCGTGAAAGCTCTTCCACTCTCTTCACCTGGTCTCTAAAAGTTCAACATGGCACCTCATGGCAAACAACTCTCAGAAGACCTAAAAAAAAAATTGTTGCTTTGAATAAAGATGGCCTAGGCCAACACTCTCAATCTGTGCTGCAGCACAGTGGCCAAGACTATCCAAAGACATGTTCTTCTCAGAAAAGACCTATTTATGTTAGACCTCAGCCCAAATAGCTGAGTGCATGTTCTCAGTGTCACATCCAAAAATTGTCTTTGAAAAGCAGACGGATGAGTGCTTTCAGCATTGCTGCAGAGTTTGAAGGGATGCAAGTTCAGCCTGTCAGTACTCAGACCGCATGCCGCACACTGCATCAAATTGGTATGCATGGTTGTCGTCCTAGAAGGAAACTTGTTTTAAAGATGATGCGCAAGAAAGCTCGCAAACAATTTGCTGCAGACATGCAAACCAAGGACCAGGATTACTGGATTTATGTCCTGTGGTCTGACATGACCAAGATAAACCTATTTGGTTCAGATGGTGTCCAGCATGTGTGGTGGCAACCAGGTAAGTTCAAAGACAAGTGTGTCTAGCCTACCGTCAAACATAGTGGTGGGAGTGTCATGTTCTGGGGCTGCATGAGTGCTGCTGGCATTGGGGAGCTACAGTTCATTGAAGGAAACATGAATTCTGACATGTACTGTGACATACTGAAGCAGTTCTCTCATGAAACTGGGTTACAGAACAGTGTTCCAGCAAAATAATGACCCCAACACACCTCCAGGATGACCACTGGCTTGCTAAAGAAACTGAGGGTAAAGGTGATGTACTGGCCAAGCATGTCTCCAGACCTAAACCCCATAGAGCACCTCAGGGGTATCCTGAAAGAGAAGATAACGGAGCACAAGGTGTGAAATGTCCACCACCTCAGTGATGTTGTGATGGAGGAGTGGAAAAGAATTCCAGTGGCGACCTGTGAAGCTCTGGTCAACTCCATACCCAAGAGAATTTTAAATTAGAAAATGATAGAAAATGTTGGTGACCAAACAAAATATTGACTTTTCACATTTTTACTTAAGGGTGTACTCACTTTTGTTGCCAGGGGTTGAGCTATTAGTGGCTGTATTTTTAGTTATTTTGAGAGGACAATTAATTTACACTGCTATACAAACTTTACACTGACTACTTTTCATTGTGTCAAAGAGTCGTTTCTGCAGTGTTGTCCTATGAAAAGCTATGAATAAATATTTGCAGAAATCTGAGCAGTGTACTCACTTTTGTGACATACTGTGTGTGTATATGTATACACACACACACACACACATGTATTTCACACAATAATGAAAAATAGACTGATTATAAATTAGAAGACTGTGTATTAACCTTTCAAATTTTTATCTCGAACCCTTTCCTAACACAATAGAAAAACAATAAGTGTATTAAATTTGAAGGGCACCTATGGTGAAAAATCTACTTTAAGCTTTTTTAACAGACGTGTGTAAGTATAGACCGTCATATTTTTTCAATGTAACAACATAAAACAGTGGACCAAATAGAGCTGTTTTTAGATCGACTGGCACACAAAGAAGAACCTTAATATTAATATTAAATCATAAAAAAGGGTTAAACTATGTGCCTTTTAAAACTAAGTATGCTTTAAAACTGAAACTTCTATTAATAAAATGGTAATGCTCTGATAACAGAGCTCTCTGGAATGAATGTTCACAAAAATGCTTTGCTGTCTTTTTGGTAATGCAAGCATAATGTAAACAGAATAAATTGATACTATATAACAGCTCAATTATTAAGATATGTTGACAATTATTATCTGCATAATTGCTTGAGACTGTTGAGTCACATTATAAAACAGAAAAAGGGAAACTCAAGCTGTTTGCCTTTATTTTTCTTAAGCATTTCATTTCAACAATTTACAAAATGACATACTTTAATTTAATTAATGAGGAAGCATGCAAATCTACAGTCATATGTGTAGTTTTAGAACATACTCTTCCGTAGCGAAAATGTGACCCTAAAACCATGATGCATAGCGAATTGAGGTAAAGCTGTTTTTTATTCACGCATTTAGACTTTCTCCTTATTATCATTTCAGAAAAATATTATTTGCAAATTCTAAATAGTGAAATCATATTAGCAGCCAATGAATATCAAAGTACAACAGTGTTCACAGTCAAATAAATAGTGCTAATGTCATATTTACATGTGATTTCAGACTTTATTCAAATTAGCTTAGTAAATAATATAGGGAACGTTAAATTAATGAATGTGCATATATAAAACCAACTTTACCTCAATACGCGTGATAACCAACTTTACAGTGTATGAAAGCATGTCTGGTAGACGATGAATATGTAGATTGAGGTAAATTTAGTTTTAAATTTGCCCATTCGTTCAGTGAGAACTTCTGACACATTCCATACTTGGTACTTTAATATTTGGATTAAAATCGCATGTAAATATGACTGAAAACAACATAAGCACTGTTTATTTGACTGAACAATGTTGTACTTTAATAGTCATTGGCATTTAGAATTTGCTTACTTTTCTGAAAATTATGTTATTAGGGCGAAAGTCTGAATGAGTGAATATTAAACCAACTTTACCTCAATGCATAGCGAACTATGGGAAGTTTGAACCATTGCATCCCTACTGTGGCCATTTTTGTTTCATTTTGTGTCATTTATTGTTGGTATGCTCGACCAATTAAGCTTTTATGTTCTAATTTGTGTTAGGACCAATGTTTATATTACTAAAGCAAACAAATATATATATATATATATATATATATATATATATTTTTTTTTTTTTTTTTTTGTAAATATTTTTAGGAACATATTACAAAAAAAGAGGTAAATCTACGCTTGTTCTTATATTATAAAACTAGATGTTAACGTTACCTGGCTGCGTCAGCATCCTGCACTTGGCTTTGATACTCCAGCAGTTCAATGATAATACTCTGGTCTGTTTGAGAGTGAGCGAACACTTCTTGGTTATCAGGGATCTGTCTCAGTTCACTACAAACGAGAGAAAAAAAGGTCAGGTAATCTTGAACAATTAATCCATCCACAACCACGCAAACGAAACGTTTATGTATAACGTTAATTTGGTTTACCTGATATCCATAACACTGGAAGGGAAAACGGCTGATAACGCACCGCCAAACAGAGGCCGTGACATATCTATGCTGCGACTGGAACAATTTTTTATAACACAAAAGTTGGGACACAAATGACACAATGGTATGCACTACGCACTTTAACTTACACTCTCAACCGTGTAGTGTATGTTTAGCGTCGTCTCAATTAAAAAAACTTACCGGAAACTCAAATAGTTTCCAAAATGAAGTAACAAAAGAATGATAAGTAATAAATTGAAACAAATCACCAGATTATCATATAACGTTAGTGCCTGTCACGAGTACAACTGCATTGACAACCAGGCTAGAATTTACGGTGTGAACGCACTAATACAAAACGGCGTACAATGGTGCATAATTTAGCGATTTGGAACGCACCCGATTTTAGTATTAAGTGGCCATCACATCGTAATTCTATCACAAATAAAAAATAATCATATGACGTAAACTAACAATAAAATTAGTTCGTATAAAACATTTCACTTAGATTAATTCACCACGTGACTTGTCTCCAATTTCTTCTTCAAGTTTTATGTCTGGGCGGCTGGCAAAAAAAACTGAAGGTGCACTATCCCCTACCGGACCGGAGTGTTAAAGTTAAAGGAATAGTTCACCCAAATCTTAAAATTATTCACTCACCTTTCACTTGCCACAAAGCTGTTCAAGTTTATTACTTATGTTAAACGCACAAAATCAAGGTTTTTCAACCGTGAAAGTTAATGCTACATGTTTTTAATTATTTTTCTAAATATCTTATTTTGTTTTCTACAGATAAAGGAAACTCATAAATAACCACTTGAGGAACTAAATATAGTAAGCACATTTTCATTCTGGAGTGAACTATCCATTTGAAGAAAAGAAATAATAAATAATTATTTTTCTACATTTTATATTTGCTATTATTATCCTCAGTTGTATAGCAATTTCACAGAAGAGGATATTAAAACCTATAATGTTTTTATACCTATACTGTTTATTATCTTTGTGAGCTAATATTTCATGCAATTATGTTTTCTGAATAAGGCTTAATTTGCCTGATTCATGTTTTCCAATTTTAAATAAAAGATGGTTTACTATCAGAACCAAATATAATGAAATTTAAGGTCAAGCCTGCCCTCTACTGGTGAATAATGAAATATAATATAACAATATTAAATATTACTTGCATTAACACTTGCTCACTTGTAGAAATGCTCTTTAACGCACTAATAGAATGTTTAGAAAGTAATACACTACTAACTAGAGGCTATATTGTTTTAATACCTAAACTAAAAAAACAACACTCTTATTGATCATTTAAGACCAATTACTTTACTTAACATTTATTACAAAATATTCACTCATATATAGCTGGTAGACTTAAAGGTGGTATAGGTAAAATTATTAGTGATACACAATCTGGGTTTTTTCCAAATCGACTAATACATAATAACATTCGGATGGTGTTAGATTTATTAGACTATTCAAATTTGATAGAGGATGATGGTATAAAACTATTTTTGGATTTTCTAAAAGCTTTCAATACTCTTGAACACCCTTTTATTTTTCAGTCTTTACAATGTTTTGGGTTTGGGACAAAATTTATTAACATAATTTCAATGTTGTACAAACAAGTGCTGTTTTTTTTTTTCAATCGGGTACTACAAAGAGATTTAATATCAGAAGGGCAATACGTCAAGGAGATCCAGTCAGCCCACTTTTTTTCTTACTTGCTGCTGAATTATTAGCTCTGTATATTAAAAATAACGACAATATCAAGCCAATAAATGTTCTGAGTAGATCCTCGGTGATTACACAACTATAGCGGATGATACAACTTTATTTTTGAAGGACTTTAATCAAATACAGAATGCTATATCATTGTTTTCAAATACTTCAGGGTTACATTTAAATTTGAAAAAATGTGAGATTCTTACACTTCACAATAATACACAAAATTCATTGTATAATATTCCAGTAAAAACAAAATAACATACTTGTGAATAACTATTACAAAAAAATCTCAGTGACAGGAAAAATAATAATATTTATTCTGTTGTTCAAAAAAAATTAAATAGCTGGAAACAAAGAAATATTTACATTTTTGGGAGAATATTATCAACAAAAATGGAAGAAATATCAAGATTAATCTACCCAACATATTCGTTAGGTGTACCAGAAAGATGTATTAAACAAATTAACAGAGTTCATTATGATTTTATTTGTAACAATAAGCAACATTTAATAAAAAAAAAAAATGATTTGGTGAAGTCAACAGAGGAAGGGAGGTTGAATGTTATTGATTTTGGCGTTATTGGATTAAGTTAAAATGGTTACAAAGCTTTGTTAAAGATCTTTATGGTTTAGCATCCCTTTTCATATTTTTCGAAGGATGAGAGGAATTTCTTTTCTTCTAAAATGTGATTTTGTCTTATTAAAATTACCATTTAAATTTCTTTTAAACAAAGAAATTCAATAACTGTGTAATAATATGTTAATGGTAGCAAAATTTTATATCCACAACTGTAGATTTGTTAACGTTTCTCCATGTTTCAAAGCATTTAAAATTGATTTCAACATTTTACATAAATCTATAAAACAAGTAAAAACAAAAAGTGCCTTAAAGTTCTCTAAGCTTTTGTCAACTTATATGGACTGACCCCCCTGAATGTAATGTATTTTCTTTTGTATTATTTAAGGTTCATTCATGTTATTATTATTTTGTACTGTTTTGTTTATTATTTGCTGCTTGGATATAATGTAAAAAAAAAGTTCATGCTACAGAATTGTTGTAAAGTAGGTGTACTGTCTCACATTCAAAATACATTTCAGTATTCAATTCTTTCCACTATCCATTGAAAACAATACCATATTACTATTTTAAATTTAAAAAATAAACATCACATTAAAAAGTTTAAATTTAGGGGTTACTGTTTGGGACAGCCACTAACCCCTAAATTTCAACTTATATGATATTTATAAGTCTAAATAACCCTCCACGGTATTTACAAATGTCTTTAGGTTATTTTTAAAACGTAAAGTTCACAATATTTCAGTTTTTACAATACAGTTTTATTTTATAAAGTGTTTTTATGTCACTATTGAAACTGTATTTCTTAAACTGTGTCCTTTCTCATAGCTACATGGTGAGTAGATTTTGTTGTTTTCGAGGTAAAGGTGTTTTAAAGTCTAAATGTGTAACTTCAAAGAACATCACTCCTCACTCACTTACTATCCTTCAGCTCAGTCCCTGAATTAGAAGGGGAATGATCCACCACTTACTCTGGTATATGTTTTATGTGGCAGAGTCCCTTCCAGCTGCAATCCAGTTCTGGGAAGCACTCACACTGCAATTCACACACATTCATTCGCTTCTGGCAATTTAGTTTACCCAACTTACTTATACCGCATGTCTTTTGATTGTGGGGAAAACTGGAGCACATGAGGAGACCATGCAAACTCTACGCAGAAATGAACATGCAACCTTCTTGCTGTGAGGCGACTAAAATGAGTTTTAGTTAGTCCATTTGATCTATTAAACAGTTTTAGCCAGATTATAAGGCCAAACATCAAACACGCTGCACCAAACAATGTTCTTTAACAGCCTGTCTAAACATTTGCAGACATACACTGCATAATCTGGCCGAAGATTCAAACTTGAGATTGTGAGCTGCCCCTGCTGACATTAAACATTGGAACATCCAGAAGCACTTTGCAGACAGTAAAAAACATTATTTTAGCAAAGATAACCATTATACATTAAACTTCTTTTTTGAATCCATGTCACAGGTCAAACCTCACTTAGCCTAATTATCCCACTTTATCTTCTCCTCTCTCTCTCCCCATGTCTTGTTGAGCACCATGCTCTCAATCTCTTCATTAAGATAGCTCCCTCAACTGAACCTCTTAAAGAACATGTGCTAAATCCGGTCTTACCTGCTAGTACCTCTACAGGCACTCACTGGGTTAACCTGTTAACTGAGAATTGGCTTGACCTGAATGATATATATCTCAGGATTTCTCAGGAATATAGACGAGGAACACAAAATTAAGGTCAGCTCTTAAATATATATGTAATGTAAAAAACAAGGAAATGTTACTTTGTATTGAATCATATAATCAAAAGTACCTCAAGCAAAAGATTTTCCCTCAAAGTCAATCCGTCCCTTTGCTGGTGTGAAAATCTTGGAAGGCTGCATTAGGGATTTGCTCCCATTCAGGCCCCCACTCAAGAATAAACTAATTAAGGCATCGATAGGCTTACAGCGAATATTCCAAAGGTGTTCATTAAGATACAGGTCTTTGGTTTTGTGCAAATTGAGTAAAGTTCTTCCAATGGCACTACTAAACGGACAAGTCAACATGTTATAACCACTGATGTATAAAGTTAATATTTTTGGCTCTGTAAGGATTAAAATAATTATTATCTTCAAATTATAAATAAATAAAAAATATTATAGCCTCAAATATTCATATACACATTCCATATTAACAATTTCAAACTAACAACTCAATTAGCTTATGTAAATTTGCCAGTGTATAATTACCAGGCTATAGTTCCCGAAACTTCAATTATGTTTCTTATTGATATTGTACCTTCATGAAAGTAATTTAGAAAAGCAGGGATTAAAGAAAAAAAACTGACTTTAATTAGCCAAACTAAACATTTGCGGGCCATTGACGGGCCATTTGGAGAAGAGGGGACCTGCTCTTTCTTTGGTTGGGGGCTGAGGATTATTACATTAGTCCTCAATGACTCTAAACTCATCGTTGCCGGCCTCCGGGCCAGCGGCAACCAATTTCCAAAAGAGCAGTTTCCTCTCTCTCCGGATGCGCAAACCCGAGCACTGCCAGTCTGGGACGCTCCGCCTTCCAGCTCGCAGCGCCGGGACCCCTCCTTTCTCTTACTCCGGCCTCACCGCGGGATCCAGGGACGAAGGTAAGAGAAACTCTTATTTTCAGCTCTTCCTCGGGACGCTCTGCTTCCCAGGATGAGCACTCTCATCCCAAGCTGCTCCTCCACTGGCACGCCAGTGATCGCTCCGATGGTGCCATTAGCACGCGCTCTGCTGGCTTGGTTAGCGCCACTCAGCACGTTGCTGTGGCTCAACGGACGGTCTGACTCGGCTATGCGATTCAGTTCGCTATTCGTCCTCCCAAGTTCACGCGTGTCCTTTTTTACGAGGGTGATCCCCGAGAGCGCCCCTGTCTTGCGAGAGGAGATTGCTGTCCTCCTGGCGAAGGATGCAATCGAGCAGGTCCCTCCAGCCAAGATGAGGTCCGGGTTTTACAGCCCATATTTCATCGTGCCCAAAAAGAGCAGATGGTTAAGGCCAATCCTAAATCTGTGCAGACTGAACTGCAGTGAGCAACCCCCAGTGAGCCTAATCGCACAAACTTTTGCAAAGTCAGGCCTTGTGCAAAAGCAGGTCTTGTTTGTTGCGCCCCTCTGGCCCAACCGGACATGGGTTTCGGAGCTCACACTCCTTGTGGCGGCCCCTCCTTGGCGCATCCACCTAAGGGAGGACCTCCTTTCTCAGAGACGGGGCACCATCTGGCACCCACGTCCAGATCTCTGGAACCTCTACGTGTGGTCCATAGACGGAGCGCGGAAGACTTAGGTGACCCACCGCCCGCGGTACTTAACACCATCACACAGGCTAGAGCACCCTCTATGAGGCATGCCTACGCCCTGAAGTGGAGTCTATTCTCTGAGTGGTGCGCTTCTCGCTGAGAAGACCCCCGAACTTGCCAGATTAGCATTGTGTTATCCTTCCTTCAGGATAAACTGGAGCGCAGGCTGTCACCCTCCACTCTGAAGGTTTACGTGGCTGCGATCTCCGCTCATCAGGACGCGGTAGAAGGCAACACGCTCCGGAAGCATGATCTAATCATCTGATTCCTCAGAGGTGCGCAGAGGTTAAATCCATCCCGCCCCCCTCCCATGCCCTCTTGGGATCTCTCTCCAGTCCTAGCTGGTCTGCAGAGAGATCCGTTCGAGCCACTCGAGTCAGTATCTCTTAAAATTCTGTCATTAAAGACAGCTCTGCTGATTGCATTGGCGTCATTCAAGAGAGTTGGGGATCTGGAGGCATTTTCGCACAGCGAATCGTGCCTTGAATTCAGGCCCGGTTACTTTCACGTTGTCCTGAGACCCCGGCCTGGCTATTTGCCCAAGGTTCCTACCACCCCATTTAGAGATCAGGTGGTGAACCTGCAAGCGCTGCCTTCGGAGGAGGCAGGCTCAACCCATTCACTGCTTTGTCCCGTTCGCGCTTTGCGCCTTTACGTGGAACAAACGCAGAATGTAAGATCATGTAAACAGCTCTTTATCTGTTATGGTGGTCGGCAGAAGGAAAGTGCCAGATCAAAACAGAGGTTGGCCCACTGGTTAGTTGATGCCATCGCCCTCGCTTATCAATGCCAGGGCGAGCCGCACCCTCCTAACGTGAGAGTGCACTCTACAAGAGGGAATTAAGCTTGGTGTCACAAACGCTTGCTGCGCCATGCTCCCTAACCCGGAGATGTGTGCGCTATTTTCTACTCTGCTAGTAAGTTTCCCTTCTCAGGCGATCCCTAGAGAGTTCCTCCGAGGCCCCCATCATCGTCTCAGTGGAGGAATGGAGTCGAATGCATGGCTCAGTGTGTTGGTACGCCCATTTGGTCTACATGCATATTGAGGATCGGTGATGCCATATGCATTATTACCACGGTGTGTTCCTCTTATCAGGCGGTCCCGTGTCTTTTTCTAACCGCTAACCAGCTTATCATATGTAGCACTCCCCCTCATTAGGCCTAGTCCATATGCCTCCTTACCATCAGGTCTCCCCTTCTGCGTAGCAGTTGGTCTCCGCCACGTCCTCCCCCTGCGGGGACTGACGCTTCCCAACGTACTGTCGTATTTCCAAAAATCCCTAGTCTATATTAGCTAGGTAAAAGCACACTTACGAACCCCGATTAAACTTAAACATTTATTCCCATGTAATGGTAATATGTTGGGCCTAGGGGACGTTGGAAGGTTGCGCTCTTGGTGATGTCAGTGCGCTCAACCTTTGGCTTGGCAAACTACACATCAGGAGTGTGACGGGCTTGGTTGCTGTGGCGCTTTCCAGACAGTCTCCCAAAGTCTGTTTATACAGACACGCATAGAAGTTCCCATATGAAGGAGAACGTCCAGGTTACGTACGTAACCCATGTTCCCCTCATCTGAGAAATATCGCTAAATTACGAAATATGCTATCCATCTCAGATGCAGAAAAGCTAGTCCATTTTATGACTTCGAGGCTGGATTACTGTAATGCTCTATTTGCTGGCTGCCCAGCATCCTCTATTAACAAACTTCAGCTAGTACAAAATGCAGCTGCCAAAGTTCTTACCAGGTCTAGAAAATATGATCTTATCACCCCAATTTTATCCTCCTTACACTGGCTGCCTGTTAAGTTTCGTATTGAATTTAAAATACTACTTCTCACCTATAAAGCTCTAAATAATCTAGCTCAGGTTTATCTAACCAACCTGTCTCGCTACAATCCAACTCGCTCTTTAAGATCTCAAAACTCAGGGCTTCTGGTAGTACCTTGAATAGCAAAATCGAGTAAAGGAGGTCGAGCCTTCTCTTTCATGGCTCCTACACTCTGGAATAGCCATCCTGATAACGTCCGAGGCTCAGACACACTCTCCCAGTTCAAAACTAGATTAAAGACCTATCTGTTTAGTAAAGCATAAACTCAATGCATCACCTAGCGGGTTCCACACAGGCTTCTGCATCTTGCTTATATACACTATGAACAGCAGCTACGCTAATTATTCTCTTTATTCTCTATTTTCACCTGGGGATACTCATCCTGAGGTCCTCAGATTATGCAGAGTCACTGATTGGATCCAAGACCAGCGACGAGATGATCCCAAGGTTTCCATATCCGGGACCAGGCCATATCCTGAGCTGCTGCTGCGCTGATGGTCATGGGGAGTGGAGAACATGAGTCTGATTCCAGCGACGCTCCAGGGACAGACGAGTCTTCGCTGAGGCCATCTTCCAGCCTCCACCGCGGTGACTGAAGCTCTGCACAAGACTTTTGACTTTTGTTTTTTTTCTTAACTCCTATCAGGTGAAGTTTTTTTCCCCTTTCCGCTGTCGCCACTGGCTCGCATGGTTCAGGATTAACTAGAGCTACGCATCGATGAATTTGCTCTTCAGTGTTTGAACTCTCAGTAATGATTTTAAATCACACTGAACTGAGCTAAACTGAACTAAACTTAAACACTAAAAACTGAACTACACTGTTCCAGTTACTATGACCATTTATGTGAAGCTGCTTTGACACAATCTACATTGTAAAAGCGCTATACAAATAAAGCTGAATTGAATTGAATAATTGGCTCATCAGTTTCAGCTGAGGAGCTAAGCTCCGCCAATTCAATTGGCATTTCATTGGCCCGTTTTTATATCTTCAGAAATGATTGGTCATCTAAAGCACTCCCAAAGTCTGTTTATACAGACACACGTCTCCATTCCCTATTCGGGGAACGTGGGTTACGTACACAACCTGGGCTGCGTTTCCCAAAAGCATCGTAAGCCTAAGAAGTTCGTAGAAATGATCGTACGACTGATCTTAATATTACGGTCTGTTTCCCAAAAGCATCGTAACTTAAGTAGCACTTGAAAATCTTAGTGGATCTACGAGTGCTCTGGAGTAATCGTAAAGCCTTAAGTGCATCGTAAGAAGACAGAGTTATGAGGGCACCTGCTGGACAACCGGCAAATTGCACCTACAATTTACTTCTCTTCAAAGTCATTATTCATTTTATTTGTACGTATATCTCTATTCATTTATATTTTCTACACATTACACAATTCAATATACAAATAATAATAATTAATAATTAGGCTAAACTTTTCAAAAATAAATGTAAGAGCTTATTTATTTATTTATTTATTTACTTATTTATTTATTTTGATGTGAGATAAGCAATTTTTGATAAAGAAATTGATAAATAATTCTACTTAATTAAGGTTTCATATAAATATCGAAAATGATGCTGATGTCATTTCCGGCAAGGACTGTTAGAATTAGTTTTATGCGAGATTGGAGCAAGACAGTGTTTTTACAGTACGACATTTCCAGTTAATTTATGTTTTTAAACTGGCTCAAAAATATTTTTTTTTATGTTATTCGAGTTGAATATACATTCACACAAGTAGAAGAAGAATTATATGGATTGCTATAACATGTGCAACAATAACGAGCCATTCTATAGCGTGACATTTCAGCACTTAACAAACGGATAGCGACTCCTAAGTTGCACTTAAAGCTGGGCTACGTGCAATTGTGTTAAGTGCATTTTTGGGAAACGCACGTGAAACAATAACGAACGTTCGCAAAATGACTCGTAGAAAACGCTCTTAAGTGCTAAGATCAATCGTTATCGGGAAACGCAGCCCTGGACGTTTCTGTTTGTTTTTTGAAAATTTCATTTTCTGCATGTCCTTAAATCTGAAAATATGATTTATTTTATAGTGTGAGTTATCCAGTGTGATACAAAGCTACAAACATGTTCAGTTGGACAAAGTGAATAACTGAGGTGTAATGTTGTCAAGATACTGGAATTTCTAAATTCAATACCTTGCAAAATATTGATATTCAATAGACTACTATTTTTGACATAATAACAATTTTATCAAAAATAGTACAAAAAATAAAGATCTAAGTGCTAGAAATGTGGTTACTTCAAATTTCTTTAGAGGGAGATTTTTTTTCAGTTTTCCTCAAAATAAATTGATGTGTGCATTGTAGCACTTTAAATGCATCTAATGCCTGTTTCATTCATTCATTGAGCAGAAATTCCATATATGCCTCACAAAAGTAGTAGATCATTCCAGGAAATCCTTAATATGGTTGAAGGCATCCAGCTATTGCTGTAGTGAATGAAAATAAGATCTGAATAAACATAAAAAGGCTTTAACTGATTTACACGACTGCGATAATAAATGTATATACAGTTGAAGTCAGAATTATTAGCTCCCCTTTGAATTGTATTTTCTTTTTTTTAAATATTTCCCAAATTATGTTTAACAGAGCAAGGAAATCTCCACTGTATGTCTGATAATATTTTTTCTTTTGAAGAAATTCTTATTTGTTTTATTTCAGCTAGAATAAGAGCAGTTTAAAAAAAAAAACCTTTAGGGTCAAAATTATTAGCCCCTTTAAGCAAAATTTTTTTTTCTGATATTCTACAGAACAAACCATCGTTATACAATAACTTGCCTAATTACCCTAACCTTTAAAGCCTTTAAATGTGACTTTAAGCTGTATAGAAGTGTCTTAAAAAATGTCTAGTTAAATATTATTTACTGTAATCTTGGCAAAGATAAAATAAATCAGTTATTAGAAATTAGTTATTAATACTATTATGTTCAGAAATGTTTTGAAAGAATCTTCTCTTCGTTAAACAGAAATTAGGGAAAAAAATAAACAGGGGGGCTAATAATTCAACTGGGGCTAATCAGACTTCAACTGTATGTCTTCTTCCAGCCATCTCAGGTATTTCCATAAGAATAAAGTCGATTTATAATTTTGTGCTAGCTGATATAGCATGTTATAAAAGAAGCTATAAAATAATGTGCGAGATGCATGAACTCACTGTGATTTAACTATTACGGAAACAGATGTGACTGGCTATATCATATCAAGATAAATATGCCTAGATATCTATATCATATCTAGAAAGCTAGAACAATTTACGTTTTTCTGACTAATTCACATGTATGCATTGATATGATGAACATTTTATCCATTACAGTTATTTTATTTCACCAAAACTACACATATTTTATACTGTGGAAACAAATGTTAAGCTTCATCAGTAGTCAGAACTAATTAGTTTCGCGAAAGAGTTGTATTATTACCTCATCAGCTTCAGGTCTTCAAAATAATGAATAAATGAAGTGCAGTGGTGGAATTTTTTTAAACATCATGTGACAACATGCGTTAGGTGGAATGTGCGGGATGTACGCGGTAAATTTCAGTACTTAGATAACAAAATAAATGTTATACACCATATTTTTAGTTAAGTGCAGCATATTGCAAAAGATCAGGGGCTTTATATATATATATATATATATATATATATATATATATATATATATATATATATATATATATATATATATATATATATATATATATATATTTACTGAAGATAATTTGCAGTTCTATGGCAGAAGGGCTTCACACTCGTATGAGTTCGCAGGCCGATCTGACTTACAGTACAACTCAGCAATTATACTCTTTACACAAGTCCAGAAAAGGTGGGATCCATGTGTAATACCACCAGTCCTACGCCACCCAACCCGCTCCGAGCTGGTATCAAGCCGACGACCTTCCGCATGGGAGTCGGTTGCTCTACCAAGGAGGCTAAAGACCGTGGCCTCTAGCGTCTGTCGCTAGAGCACCTTTTTTAGAGGTCAGAGGAGTGAGGTCTACCTGCACAACACTTACTAGCTGGCCTCAGTTACACTCACCCCCTAAACCTCACTTCCATTCGGTTCACGGCACCAATGTAACCCCGCCGGTCCTACACCACCCAACCTGCTCCGAGCTGGTATCGAAACGGCAACCTTCCGCATGGGAGTCGGTTGCTCTACCAAGGAGGCTAAAGACCACGGCCTCTAGCGTTTGTCGCTAGAGCACCTTTTTTTAGAGGTCAGACGAGTGAGGTCTACCTGCACAGCACCTTCTTGCTGGCCTCCATTACACAGGTAAACAGTTCGCATTGGTTTCAACAAAAATAGACAATTCTAAATGCGTGCATCAATGAAGCATTGTATCTAACTCCAGATATGGATGGCCTTAGTGCGTCAAGAAAGAATTGTATCTAATTCCAGATATGGATGGCGACATGGATCCTAGGGGTTAGGTCGACCCTAAGTTATTAAGAGTTGATTTCCGACCTGTAAAAAAGCTAAACTAGGAACACAATAGACACAAGAGACCATCTGTGTTAAATACTCAAGGATGTTTCTTGTACGTTCAGCTGTGTTATCAAACTGGTCCAAGACTGTATCGATCAACAGTCTGATACAATATCCTGACTACACACAGTGTCTAACTTTATACAAAAGGAATTACATTAAAATTAATTTTAATCAAAAACAGATCAATCAAACAGCTATAATAATGCAGACAATATCATGACACTAGAACAGGTGTGTTTCTTCTCCTTTGCATTGGCACTCCATTCAGAGGGACAGATGGAGAAAGAGAGAGATCTCCATGACCTATGACCTAGTTTGTGTGTGTCTCCTGCAAACAAAGTTAAAATAGACAGGCGAAAAGAGAAACAAGGACACTGAACATTCTTACAGCAAGCAGTGTTAACTTATTCATTAGTTAAATCAATTCAAAGTTAAATACTCATTCAGATAATCAATTAAATATATATAATCAAAGTGATGAGAAACAGGCTGTTTGAGAAAAAGGATAAACGTTGAATAAAGGTTGATGGATTTGAAGGTAGAACTCCGTCTCCTTCAATATATATGATTCCGCCTGGCTGGACTTATGAAATTAATTATCAAGAATAACAAATCATTATTAATCATTAATATTCTGAATTAACTTATTGTTAATTTGACCAAATAAATATAACCAGACCTCTCCCGCTCGTCCGAGCGGACTGTAATGATCTATTTCTTTAGAAAGGAAATTATTACTACTCCTTGTGAAGTAGATTAATCATTCATAAGTTTTGATTAACTTAATATCAGCTTGTAGCAAAGGAATCAATCGTTTCAGTGACTTTTTCTGTGAGCCAAACAATACAATCTATTTGATTATAATGGGATTTTTTTGATTAGTCTGACATTTAACGAACAAACGCACAAACATAACATCAAACATAGAACAAACGTATACTGAATATAGATAGGCTATATATATATATGGATCTATAGAATATATATCAAACGGAAAGAAACAGAAAAGTGAGGAAATAGAGTTTAGATAAAAGAATGGCAAATCTACCTCAGTTCCACACACTATTTAGGATCACCAATATTATAAAAACATCTTTTTCATAAGGAGCACAGCCTTAACGCATAACCAAATACCTGGAGTTTTATGATTTTTCTGTCTCTCTCTTTTTGTGAGTTTCTTCCGATGCGCTGGGGAGTCCTTAGTTGTCCTTTCTTGATACGTGGAGTTTGCAATGCAGATCGGAGGATACGTTATCGCAACTTTAAAATGGGTTTTACTTTGCCGTAAAACTAAGAAAACGTGAGCGCGGACGAGCTACGCGGCGCCTCTCAAAAAACAAAAACTGCTTTCGGATCTTCTGCTCAGAGTTGTGCATGCAGCTGGGTTTTAAACTTTGGTGGCATGTCACACCCCTTTTCTACTGACTGACCTGTCTGACTGTTTGAGCGGGAAATTTTCTTTGTCTCTGGGTGGCTAATATGAAAAATCCGAAATATGAAAATATGAAAAAAGGGTCCGCCCGAAAGCATGATAAGATACATTAGGCTCGTTTGAGATGACCAAAATCTGCGCAGAATTGATCACCAGTGATCACCGCAAGATGCATGCCGGTTAGAACTGTGTCTGCCTTGCCTTCGCCTCGCTCTGATGTCACGCTGACGTGTGCCAAAAAACTCTCGCGATCGCGAGGCGGGTACCTCAGATAGAGCAGTCGGCAGCAGTTGCTCTCAAAAGACTGCGTTACCAAAAGCATGATGGGAAATGACTGGCTGACGACACAGCTGAATGCTCATTGGATGAGACTGATACATTACACTTTATTATCTTGTTTAACTAAGGTTTATACCTGGATTTGTTGAATACCTTTTTTGTATTTTTGTTGATAATTAAAAAAAGTCATAAATAGCATTACATATGGTTATTTATTTAGATTTACACGCAAACAAAAACAAAACACATCTTTGTAAAACATAACGTGACCTATCCAATATAACTTAATGTTACTAATAAATCATTAGGATGTGTGTGTGCTGTATTTTATTTCTCTCTCAGTTTAAAGTGCTGCTTGTTGTCATTTTCACTTTTTGTATGTTTGTGTGAATTTTGTATTGTAATTTTTATGCAGCGTTATTCCATGAAAGTCAATCCAATACACACATATATTCAGACATACAAAGGTAATCAGACTGTTTTGTCATTATGCCTCATCTTTTTGTGGTTTCATATGAGAAGTGAAAAGGGTGTAGTAAACAAGACACACAAACACACACATATGTATATGTATGTGAAGTCAAAAGTCATGTTTAATAGACCAAGAACATTTTCACAGTTTTTTTCCACAGTCTAATAGTTTTTATTCTGGAGAAAGTCTTGGGCTATTTATTTTAGTCTGGCTGGAGTAAAAGCAGTTTATATAGACCTAATAAGCAGGTCAATATAATTAACCCCCTAAGAATTTCTTTATGTCAAAAAAACATTTGTCATGACCCGTCACTCAAAAGCATCTAGCTATGGCTACTTCATTTATAATGTAGCCAAATTAGGTTTCTTGAAAGTTTTCTTGCTGTATATGCTGTTTATTTTGTTATTCTTTTAACGTTTGTTGAATATGCAGAATTAGATTTTAAATACACCCTTTTAGTTAATGAGCTGTTCATTTTCTGTAATTCTGAACATCTTTTTGTAAAAACAGTGATATTTCTATTGCATCCACTCCCACATTAAAAAAACTATAGTAATGTACACTGTAGTGTTTTTGAACCATATTAGTTGCATAGAGTTGCTCTGGTATCACAACAACTATAAACATAACCCAATACTGAAAAAACATGTTAAAAAATGCTATAATATTTATTATAAATCACCATAGTATTTTTTCATGAGGTCATTCGTCTGCGATAAAACGCGAATGAGATCTCCACCACTGGTGATGTTTCCAGGTGGCTAAACAGCGAGATTCGGCAAGTGTCCGACTTCTAATGTAATTTTTGAGCCCTCCTCTAACTGCACACGCCTGCTCTCGTTTACAATGCAGTCAAGGCGAGGCGCACCTCAAACGAGCCTATTAACTCAAAGCATTAAATAATTTAAGCCAAGGTGATTATGATCATGCACTATGCATCATGTGTTGTAAAATGGCAGGAGAAACGTAGTGATACCAAACACGAAAGTTTTAAGAAATACATTACTGCGAGGGGCAGGAATGTATTTTGAAGTTTGGGCAACCATCTCTGGCTTACCTCTACATAAGTGAGGTGTCAAAGAGGCACAGACTTTGTGGCACCAGGAGTCATAAACCCATGCAGAGGAGACTCAGGCCACATTTACACTAGTGCGTTTTAGTTTTAAAACGCCGTTTTAGAATGAAAAAGATTAGTGTCCACACTAGCGTTTTACCCAGCGTTTCTGAACATCTCTCCGTCCACACTAAAACACTGAAAATGCACATCACGTGACCACACACACACACTCTGGCAAGCGCTGCAACCTATCTACCCAGATAAGAGCTGTGCTAGTCGCAGTGTTCATCAAGGATCTCCCGCTGAATCTAATCTCACTATATTTGCTAAAGATGGCGGCGCGTGCACAACGCGAGGCTCAGGGTCTCTCCAGTTTCTGCATTTTTGCAGTATTATTCCTGCTCATTTCGGGTCTGTTCGTGCAGAACAGTGGTACCTTTACATCGTACACCCGACAGGAGCTTTTGGATATTGGTTTGTGCATTCCGGACAGTTTTATTAGCAATCTTCAACTCATCCATGAGATCGCCAGAACACCCGGGGCATTATTAGCAATCTTCAACTCATCCATGAGATCGCCAGAACACCCGGGGCTGGGCGCCCTGCCCGGCCGGGCGGAAGTGCTCGCAGACCGCGCAGAGAACGTAAACAAAGACGGGGGAAGCGCGGCGGGCTAAGAGCTAAGCTAAAGCTAACACCACACCGGCTCTCTTTACCCAGCATTTTTCTCGCCAATGTACGGTCACTGGTGAACAAAATGGATGAGATTCGACTGTGCATCAATCACAGCAAAAGATTATGGAACTGTAACGTCAGGATTTTCACAGAAACATGGCTAAACAGCGGGATACCAGACAACGCTGTATCGCTAACGGAGCACCACACATTCCGAGCGGACAGAACGGCGGATGACTCCGGTAAGACCAGAGGCGGAGGATTATGCATTTATATTAACAAAGCTTGGTGCACAAACTCTGTCGTCGTTGGGAGACATTGCTCTGCTAACCTGGAATTCCTAATGGTTAAATGTAGACCTTTTTATCTGTCACGGGAGTTCACATCCACCATAATATCTGCTGCTTATATTCCTCCCGACGCTGATGCAAAGCTGGCTATGAACGAACTTCATGCAGCCATCAGCAAACAACAGACTGCTCACCCGGAAGCTGCTTTTATTGTTGCGGGGGATTTTAATCACTCAAACTTAAAGACAGTGCTCCCTAAATTCCATCAAAACATTCTCTGCCACACACGGGGAAACAAAACATTGGACCATGTTTACACAAACATAGCTGAAGCATACGCTGTGACCCCCCTCCCCCACCTGGGTCAGTCAGATCACCTTTCTTTGTTCCATACCCCCAAATACTCACCCCTCATCGACCGTGTGAAGCCATCAGTGAGGACCATCAAAGTGTGGCCAGCGGGGGCAGACTCCACACTCCAGGACAGGTTTCAACACACAGACTGGGGTATGCTTGCTTCCCAGGCCACACATTGCTCTCACACAGACATTGACAGTTACACTTCCTCTGTTCTGGAATATATCAACACCACCATAGACAGTGTTACAACCCAGAAACAAATCACCACATACCCGAATCAGAAGCCATGGATGAACAAGGAGGTGCGCCTCCTGCTGAAGGCACGCAACACTGCCTTCAGATCAGGAGATGCACAGGCCTACAGCACTTCCAGGGCTAATCTGAAGAGGGGCATCAAAAAGGCCAAGCACTGCTATAAGCTTAAGCTAGAGGAGCACTTTTCTAACTCTGATCCTCGGCGCATGTGGCAGGGCATCCAGACCATCACCAACTACAAACCCAGCCAGTCCACACCCACAGCCACTGACGTCTCCTTCCTGAACGAGCTAAATGACTTTTATGCCCGCTTTGATAGAGACAATAAAGAACCCTACACCAGGATCACTTCCTCCACCGACCACTCACCTATCACACTCACCTCCTCAGAAGTACACACGGCACTGAGTCGTATCTATGGGCGTAAGGCTGCTGGACCAGACGGTATTCCTGGGCGTGTCCTCAAAGTATGTGCAGAACAGCTCGCTGAGGTATTCACAGACATTTTCAACCTGTCGCTCAACCTAGCAGCTGTGCCAACATGCTTTAAAACCACCTCTATTGTGCCAGTGCCCAAACACTCCAGCCCAACATGCCTGAATGACTACCGCCCTGTAGCACTCACACCCATCATCATGAAGTGCTTCGAGCGGTTGGTCCTGGCACATCTAAAAGACTCTCTGCCACCCACACTGGACCCACATCAGTTGGCCTACCGTAGCAACAGGAGCACAGATGATGCAGTCTCTATAGCACTGCACTCTGTACTCACACACCTGGACAATAAAAACACTTATGCACGAATGCTGTTTGTGGACTTCATTCACAACTGCATTCAACACTGTCATACCCTCCAAGTTACTGATCAAACTAAGGAACTTGGATATTGACACATCACTCTGCAACTGGATTATGGACTTTCTGACTAACAGACCTCAGAATGTTAGATCAGGCCACATCTGCTCCACCACCGTCACACTCAACACTGGTGTACCACAGGGCTGTGTGCTGAGCCCCTTCCTCTACTCCCTTTTTACCGTTGACTGTAGGCCTGTTAATAGATCCAACACCATCATCAAATTTGCAGATGACACCACAGTGATTGGTCTAATCAGCAACAATGATGAGACGGCCTACAGGGAGGAGATACAGCATCTGGCCACTCGGTGCACCGACAATAATCTGCTCCTTAACACCAAAAAGACCAAGGAGCTCATTGTGGACTTCAGAAAGGGACGAACAGGTTCACATGATCCCATCCACATCAGTGGGATGGCCGTTGAGCCTGTCTCATCCTTTAAGTTCCTGGGGACCCACATCTCAAAGGACCTTTCCTGGACCACCAACACCTCCAGCCTGATCAAGAAGGCTCACCAGCGCCTATTCTTCTTAAGGCAACTGAAGAAGAACCAGCTTTCATCAGCCGTCCTGGTGAACTTTTACCGCTGCACAATAGAGAGCATCCTGAGAAACTGTGTCACAGTCTGGTATGGAAGCTGCTCTGTTGCTGAGCGTAAGGCACTGCAGCGGGTGGTGAAAACTGCCCAACGCATCACAGGGACCACACTGCCAGCCATAGAGGACATCCAGAAGAAACACTGTTTGCGCTGAGCACGCAGTATTCTGAAGGACACCTTTCACCCTGCTCACAGACAGTTTTCTCTCCTGCCCTCCGGCAGGCGCTTCAGGCTCCCAAGGACAAAAACCAGCAGACTGAGGAACAGCTTTTCCCCAGAGCTGTCTCCCTCCTGAACTCTGCCCCCCACTGACTCTTTTGCCTCCCACTGACTCTTTTGCCGCCCCCCCCCCCCCCCCAATACACCCCCCACTCTCCTCTTACTTAAACTCCTCGCAATAACTGCACTGTTTAACATTTGCACGTTTAAAATTTGCAAATTCACTGCACCACATTGAGCTGTTTACTTATTGAACTGTACATACCCACTGCATATGGGCATTTGTAATTATGTACACACCCACTATACATATACACTGTAATCATGCTTATTTATCTGCATACTACTGATTATTAATAGCAACCTGCACATATATTCATATATTGTAACATATACACTTGTAATCATGTTTATTTATCTGCACACTACTGATTATTAATAGCAACCTGCACATATATTCATATATTGTTACATATACACTTGTAATCATGTTTATCTATCCCTGTACATATATTCATATATTGTAACATATACACATGTAATCATGTTCATCTATCCCTGTACATATATTCATATATTGTAACATATACACTTGTAATCATGTTTATCTATCTGCACACTACTGATTATTAATAGCAACCTGCACATATATTCATATATTGTAAATCTGTTCATAGCTTATCCAACCTGTATATAATGTTCATAGTACATCCATCCCATCTGTAAATATCACCATAGTTTTCTATAACTGCACTTTATAACTTATTCCTGTATCCTGCACTTGCTGCTATTGCACTGCTGGTTAGACCTAAACTGCATTTCGTTGCATTGTACTTGTACATGTGTAATGACAATAAAGTTGAATCTAATCTAATCTAATCTATTGGCAATCTATATACACCCTATATATACCCTATGTCAAAAGTAGTTAAAACAGTATATGTATGCTTTTATAAAGTCCTTTTAGAGCCTTATATAGTGTAGAAATGCCTTGATGCTAGCTAATGTGTTTAGAGTGTCGAGTTTACTATCATTACGTACGTTTCTCCAGCTATTTTACAACACATGCATAATAACTTTTAATAACGTTTACATTTATTTAATGCTCATAGTTAAAATCAATCTGTGTGTTGAGGGAGGTTCCTCATTATGCATAGGAGCGGTCCAGAGACAAAGGAAATCTCCCGTTCAAACTTTGCCACGAAACCATTGGTCAGTCAGGAGAAGAAGGGGTGTGACCAGACCAACAGTTAAAACCTAAACTTCGCCCAACTAAACTCAGTTTAATGTTGTGATCGCATATCTTCTGACCTGCATTGCAAACTCCACCATTAAGAAAGGACATCAAAGGACTTACCAGCGCATCGGAAGAAACTCACAAAAAGAAAGAGACAGAAAAAAATCCTAAAACTCCAGGTAATTGGTTATGCGTTAAGCCTGTGCCTGTGTTTTATAATCTTGGTGATCCTTAATGGTGTGTGGAACTGAGGTAGATTTGCCACTCTTTTATCTAAACTCTATTTCCTCGCTTTTTTGTTTCTTTCCATTTGTTATATGTTCTATAAATCCATATATATATATATATATATATATATATAGCCTATCTATATTCAGTATACATTTGTTCTATGTTTTATTTTATGTTTGTGCGTTTATTCGTTATATTTCAGACTAGTCAATAAATCCCATTATAATCAAATGGATTGTATTGTTTGCCTCACAGAAAAAGTCACTGAAACAATTGATTCCTTTGCTACAAGCTGCTATTAAGTTAATCAAAACTTATGAATGATTAATCTACTTCACAAGTAGTTATAATTCCCTTTCTAAAGGTAACTTTAGAATAACTATCCGTTATAACTAGTTAGTAGACCATTAATAAACTGGTAGTTAAGAAGTTATAAATGACTTATTAAATAAAAGTTAAAGGTTTGTTAACTATTTATAACTGTGCCTTATAGATGGCTAATAGATAACTTACAAGCTGTTAGTTAACAAGTTGTAAATGACTTCTTAACTGTATTTTAATGATTTATAACTATACCTAATAAATTAGTAATAGATCATGAACAAGTGCTTAGTAAATAACTTAATAAGACTTGTTAAGTATCAGTTAATAGTGTATATATGTTATTGGGACGTTATTCTAAAGTTGCAGCCGTTTTTAATTTATTAACTGTTAGTAAATGAGGAATAGTTGCAATTTTAGAATAACGTCCCCATAACATTAGGGCTGTAACGATACACCAAACCCACGATTCGGTTCGTATCACGATTTTTAACCCACGATTCGATTCGTATCACGATTTTTTATTTTATTTTTTTCGTGTGGGGTGGGGAAAAAAAGATTTTTAAAACTATTTTTTATTAAATAACATTGGAAAAATCTTTATAAACTAAACATCAAAGAACAATATTAACTATGCAAATTATTAACAATATAAATAGCCATATATAAAATAAATAAATAGCCAAAGCTATATCACTTCTGTTTTCTTTGTAACAAAATACTGTTGAAAAACCAAACTAAACTCCATTGTTTAGATGGTTCAAGCATGTTGAAAATTATTTTTCAATCAAGTTCTCTTGCATAGAAAAAGTAAATTAAATAGCTAGGGATGCTCATTTCGTTAATTTTGCTAACCGACAACCGCCACTCATTAATCGGTTATTAACGGTTAACTGGTCAGATTACTATTAATTTTATATTAAACAAATTGACGTGTCTATTTTGTGTATGACACATTAAATATTGCATTTTAAAATACTGATTTATTTTTAAGTAGGCTATTAATAGCGGAACAGAACAACTGAGCATCTTCACGCACCTGCTGTGTTTAGCACAGAAGAGCAGAATAATCTAAATAAAATGAATAAAATAAATAGGACTGCCCTAAATTATTTTCACTTAAATAATTAATTTATTTTACAAAACGAAAATACTGACTGATTCTTTTTAATAACCGGCATAGGCTTTTTTTCCAATCATATGTTTATTTCTTTCGTCAAATAAAAATTGCAGACTTCCTCAAATTGCTTGCTCCACGGAAAATATGCATTTATTTAATGCCCCGCTGCTATTATTATAATCACAAAACCTTTTACATTTTAATAGAAATCCTTATTTTAAAGATTATGTCCTGATATAGCCTGGTTTCCTCTCTCCCTCGCGGTTCAAGTGCGCGCACTGCATGATGAAAAGACAACAACACGCGCGCATATGTAGACTTTGTAAACAGTTTGTTTAAATATGATATTGCATTAATCTGCGTACATGCTTTAAGCTGTAAAATAAAAAGTAAAGCCTATTTGTTGCGTTTATTACGCAGATCCAGGTCAACATAAGTGCTGGTTTAGTATCAACAGGTCTGTATCAAACAGCAATATTCTTTTTCCATTTTGCTTCTTTAGCAAATGTGTCTGTAGGCACGGGTTATACGTTATCATCCCGCAAATTAAGTATGCCTTGCAGTTAAACAAGGGGCCGAATACAAGGCGCACCTCACTGCCTTAATGTTGACAAGGAAAAAAGAAGAGAAGAGGCGCGGTCCTCTTATAAACGACTGAATCAGCTGGGTATCGATTGTGCAAAAGTGTTGCTGTCTGTGTTGTTACAATTGTAATATTTAATACTATTGTGATATTCAAGATTTGTATATTCATACAGCTCTGGATAACTTAAAACAACGATTAGACCTTCAGAGCGGTGTTAATGCGTCCTGAAGTAAAGCGAAACGGCTATAAACTCCAGCAAGATAGAGTGATTATATGCAGAGCCATATACCTTTAGCTCTAAATAAAGTAGGCTATAACTATAGAAAATGTGTTTATTTTAACTGAAAGCTTCGTCGTGTTTTCTGACCTCACGCACCTGTCAGTCAGCACTCTCAAAGGTTCAAACAGAAAGCGCACAGCACGGTTACAGAAAAGTTTGGCTGTTACCTGACATCTGGTGAACGCCCAACCCTCTCTGCGCAGCCACATTAACAGTGTGAGCATCATCGTATATGCGCTGAAAATCCGGCCGCTTTGACAGCATTGGCAATGTTTCTGGCGTTGTCGGTTGTCAAGCGGGGTTAAGTTGGTTTTGTTTTTGATATTCTTGACACATTCAGACGGCCCCTTACTAAGAGCTCCGTGCGAGCTCTCCCGGCTAAATATTGCGAGGGCTTAAACGGAGCAGTGCTTTTTGCAGGCACGCGTGACGTTATTGGAAAGGTATCACGAGGTGGGTGTGTCGCGATTCTTCCTTATCACACCCCGACACAGGATCGTAGATCTGAGTGTCGCGATTTCGATTTTATATCGTGTAACGTTACAGCCCTACATAACATACGTAAGCTAATAACAAACACTTAACTAATATATTTACTCACACTTTACAGATCAGTTGTTGACCATATAATAACACCAGTGAAACTTTGTAGAACTTTAAGAAATTTTTTAAAATTTATTTTGTTTTCATCTTTAGCACTTCATGGGTTTGTATTCTTGTATACTCCTGTACTGCCATGTGATGGTTCAGTATGTGTGTTTCTATACATTAAACACAATGTTCAACATTTCATCTGTGGAGTTTCTTTGGTAAAACACAGCACACAGAAAAGCCTATAAGTGGAACAAGGTTAAGATACAAACATTTTATATTTTAATTATCACATCAAATTTCTGTAGCTTGAACTTGTTCCATCCATTTGCTGTTCTACAAAGTTTCACTGGTATTAGTAGATGGTTAACAAATGATGAACAACTGATCTGTAAAGTGTGAGTAAATATATTAGTTAAGCGTTAGTTATTTACTAACCGCTTGTTCATGATCTATTACTAATGTATTAGGTATAGTTATAAATCATTAAAATACAGTTAAGAAGTCTTTTACAACTTGTTAACTAACAGCTTGTAAGTTATCTATTAGCAATCTATAAGGCACAGTTATAAATAATTAACAAACCTTTAACTTTAATTTAACAAGTCATTTATAACTTGTTAACTACCAGTTTATTAATGGTCTATTAACTAGTTATAACGGATAGTTATTCTAAAGTGTTACCAAAGTTAATTCAAAATATTAATCATTAATAATAATTCATTATTGTTAATGATTAATATTCATAATCTGAGATCAGAGGTCGCGTTAGACTTTGTCATTGTCCGTCATTTTGATGGAGAGGGTTGTAAAAATTTTGTTGTAACATGTTTAAATGTTACTATTATTATTTTCTGATTTATCTATTTATTTTCTTGCATTGGGTTTTGTTTGGTATGTGGATGTTATACTGCTTTCGACCTCCATGGGCAATAGGTTGATTTGCAGTAGGAGTATTTGGTAGAGGGTCCACCACATGGACCACTTTTGCTACCGGCCTACACCTTTAGTCCGATGGTTAACTTTTAAGTTATCGCTCAAATGTGAGTAAATGTGTATTTTATTTTATGTGTTATGTGTAAACGGTTATTTATGTTATTTTGTTTACTTGTTTTAGAAGGACTGTTTATATGTTGCTGTGGGTATGTTGGCTTGCTGTTTTCACTGAGGAAGCAAGTTGACCAACTTCTAGGGGAGCAACAGTCTTTCTTAATCAGGGCAACTTGACGGCTGTCTTACAACCACCTCTCTTCGAAGGAGGCACAGGACATCATAAGGATTTGCATTGCTCTCAAGTGCTCTAAATAAGTGGTCACTGACTTTTACTTTTTTCTTAGAAGACTATTTTGTTTCTGACTTTGGTTTTCCTTGTTTATTTTTGTTGTGATGTTTTGTGGTTTGTTTGCTTATGAGAACTTTACTCGTAGCAAAAATAAAAAGTGTACATTTGATTTGATTTGTTTTCAGAGAGTGTTTATTCAGTGCGGCCAAAAATTCTCTAGAACCCCCTCAGAGTAATACTTAATCTAGGTTGAAGATGGCACCCAAACAGGGACGGTTTTGAAAAGTCTAAAAACAAAAATTTTTTTTTTTTTGGTCCCTTTAATAAAAATAAATTTTTGGCTGTACTGTTAACTCTACTGAAACAAATTATATTAGCCCGTCATTTGCCATGGATGAGAACGACCCAATCATTGATTTCTCTGATTAAATTTTTAGTCAGCGTAGAGACCCTGTTCCCAACCTTATTGACACATTAAGTGAGTTGTATATAGATTCTAAAGATGCGAGAGGAAGTGTATATGTATCTGCTGTACAGAATTATGAAAAAGGTACAGACATTGAAGACTTGCCACCACCTCCACCACTGGAAAATCATGAGGACAGACCACAATTTGCTACTGAAGATGCTGAACAACGCATGAGCAGTATTGAAGCACATCTTGCTGATCTGGAACACCGTGTCAATGAGTTTGTACCAACAGAGATTGTGAGTACAACAATTATGCATTTGAGGAAAAATTTAATTACCGTTTGCAAAGAGAGTTTGACCGTATGAAACAGCTGTTTGATTTCAAAATCAATGATCTGAGTCAAAGTATTGTGGATTGTTTAAAACGACGTGATAAACCTAATCAACAGTTTAAAGCCTTTTAAACCACTCATGTCTACCCCTGTACAGCACAGTGTTTCAGCCGATCACAAGTTTTCTCAAACTCCATCCAAGAGTGACTCAGACAAGCTGAACATCACAAAACGGGTAACTCATTTCTCATCACCTCCAAATCCACCAGTTAAGCTTGAACTTCCTACTTTCAGTAACCTGGTTTCAGAAGACCCAATGGATTTTATTGATCTCTTTGAAGAATATATCTAGCTGAGACCTTTACAAGTTGATGAGTTGATGGCATCTCTTTCTGTGAGTCTGAAAGGTACTGCCAAGAGCTGGTGGAAAGCAGAGAAACATCATATCTACGGCTGGTCTTCTTTCAAAGATAAGTTCCTATTCTCATTTTTAAATGAAGATCATAAGGAAGTTACTGCTCAAAAATTGGCAAATTATCATCAAGGGGTTAATGAAAGCCTCAGAGACTTTGCTTTTAGTTATAAAGCCTTGTGTTTGAAGAATAATCCGAAGATAAGTGAACAGGAAGTTGAACAAGCTATTTTGAGAAATTGTCATCCAAGATTGGCTTCACTGTTAAGGGGAACAGCTAAAAAAGTCAATGATTTGGTTCACCTTGGCACCCAAATAGAAAGAGACTGGGTTGAAAATAAAAGGAGGTGGAATCAAGGAAAGGATGAGGAACAGAGGAAGAAACCCACTGGTGGAAAAGGGCCTCAAAATCACCTCATGCTCTTTGATCCTGCAACAAATGTGCAATATAATAATGTGCTGCAGACTCCTATTATTTTAAACCACTTATTTTAATACTGTAATTGACACAGGGAGCACCTTCATCCTACTACAACACAAAGTATGGAAGAAGTTAAGACGAGATGATGAAGAACTGACGAGAAGTAACCAAACTTTCATGCTCGCTAATGGTCAAAGTCAACAAACACAAGGCAAAGTTCTTTGGCAGTGTGAGTTATATGGAGTAAAACTGGCAGTTAATTTCTATGTGATGAAGGATGAAGATTTGGCTGTACCCATTATCCTAGGATTGGATTTTCGAAAGGAGGCCAAAGTCACTATTGATTTTAATTATTTACGTGTGTATCTACCTGACACTTTCACTAGTCACCCTATATGTTTAAGTGAATTCCAGGAGAATGATGTCAATTGGTTTTATGCAGCTCAAAGTGATGGTAAACTGATCATGGATGATGAAGTATGGAAGCTCATTAACCATGTGGTGGAAAACTGCAGTGCATCTCTTCAGGAAAAAACACAGTTGCAGTCTCTAAAGTGTGGATGGCCATCTGTTTGTACACACAAGCTAGGTCGCACAAGCTGTATCAAACATGAAATCAAAACCATTGATGAACTCCCACTAAGAAAAAGACCCTACAGAGAATACAAATTCAAGAACTTTATTAAATCTTAAATCAAAGAATTACTTCAACAAACCTTGATTCGTTCCTCCACATCTCCGTGGCCTTCTCCTGTTGTGGTGGTGGATAAGAAAGATGGTGAATCTTGACTATGCATTGATTATTGTGGGCCTAATGCAAAAACTCACCTGGATGCATACCCAATGCCACAGATCACAGACATCTTGGATGAGTTGCAAGGAGCCAAAGTATTTAGTACTTTAGATCCGAAAAGTGGATACTGGCAAGTGGAGATGGATCCTGCAAGCGTGGCCAAAACTGCATTCATAACAACTTCAGGATTATATGAATTTAAATGTCTTCCTTTTGGCCTGAAAAACGCTGCTGCGTCTTTTTAACGTTTGATGGAACAAGTCCTGAAAGAACACAAAAACAAATGTTGCATGGTACACATAGACGATATCATTGTATATTCTTCGGACGTCCAGACCAACATGAAACATCTCAATCAGGTATTCAACAGTCTTCACTCAGCTGGCCTCACTCTTAATCTCAAGAAATGCAAATTCATCTTTTCATCATTGTCATATTTGGGTCACACAATTACTGCTGAGGGAGTAAAAGTAGATCCGGAAAAAATGTATGTAGTCAAATCATTTCCAACACCAACCAACTTAAAGGAAGTGCAGTGTTTTTTGGGTCTTGCAGCTTGGTACTATCGTTTCATCCCAGACTTCTTCACTAAAGCAGCACCCTTGCATGCACTAAAGAAAAAAGGAGTAAAGTGGACATGGACCGAGGAATGCCAGAGCTCATATGAAGTCATTAAAGGGTCACAAAACACCAAAACACATTTTTTGAGCTGTTGACAGTCGTATATGTGTCCCACACTGCTAAAAACACTATTAGGACACCTATATTTCACTAAAAAGTGTAAATCGGTTGTTTTTGCGTTATTTCAAGCAAATTCGTACTTCCGGTTTGAAACAAATTTTTGAAGCTGCGTCACGGTCATGACATAATAGCGTTGTATTCCAGCGTGCAGACTGAAAGTCTGTGCCAGAGTGTGTCTTATTACGTCTTACAGTGTGATGCATTAATGCATGAGTAAGGCTTGGTTCAAACCAATCAGCGCACTCTATTGTGTAACTTCATTAATATTCATTACTGTCATAGTGTTTAGACGACAGAGACGCCACGTTGTGTTGGCAAAACAAGCGTGAAGTGTTGCTTTTATAGTTTGCTGCAGTTTTGTTTTTATTTTCTCTCTGTGAGAGCTCAGCTGGAATCACGTGTGGATTAACAGTGTATGCGACGCTCGACAACAATAACTTACGTGTCTAAGGAGGATTATTGTTTACCTGAGAGCTGTTCTCATCTGCAAACGCTGAGATCCGGATTCGCTTTAGTCTTCTCTTAATAAAGACGCGGCTCTAGTTGCTGGTGATTGTCCTGTCTCTACAGATTTGGTAAGTGAGCGACCAGTGCTTTTTGTTTATTCAGTTTGTTCGTATCAAACTAAGTTAACTATTGCACTGAGTGTAAACATTTTAGCACTACAACCAAACTTTAACCTCGTGTAGGATTTTCACCGCATTTAGTGACCGGAATAACACACGCGGCTTTCTGACGCTACCTGCCGAGTGCATCTAAGTTTCCGGGAAATGCTGAGTTTTTTTTTTCTCTAATTCGCTGTGCGGTATCAAACATTGCATGAAAAATACACGCTTAGAGCAGTTCCTCAAATCAAATATCTCGTTTGTCGCGAGGGACATGAATGAATTCCCTGAATGAAAGAGCCAAACTGCAGTTAAAGTCCAACATTTAATATTTTGGCTAATAATTCGACTACAGATGTCCATGTAAACACAGTCAAGTTTTCCCCTCTGTGTATGTGTGTGTTTTGACTATGAAATTCAGCGCGCCCAAATAGACACTCCCACACCATGCCTCTTTTCTTCCTCCGACACTCCCCCCTAAACAAAGCTGGACACGTCCACTTTTCTGACTTTTTCCAAAGTAGAGGTGTGAAAGCACCCTGCTGAAACAAGGGGGTTTCATGGCCCTTTAAAGATCATCTTACCAAAGCCCCTGTTCTAACTACACCCTCTACCCTCGACTCTACAGACAGACTCGGGCCAGTTATGATTAACAGGAAGCCAGTGCTTTACAGCCGCATAACAAACGCATGTGCGGGAGCGAGCTGCGTGCCATACTCAGCCTGGATAACATTCGCCGATGCCGAGTCGGAGCAGGAGGCGCCGAAGGGCAGCCGAGCTCGGGCCGATTACTACCTGCTATCTGGGTAGCGCAACTTCAGCCAGCTTTTGTAGTTAGGAAACATTTCTCGTAAGAAGTAAAAAGAAGTTTGCTGGATTTTTTGAATTTGGGATTTCCGGGTCTTGCAAGCACTCATTTCACCGGGAAAAAATACTGCAGCACGCGCTCCTTCAGCACCAAGGGCGCGGCTTCACCCCTCTGCGTTCGGTAGTGCATGGTGCTCACAACGCACTCCAAACCACCTGACTTCCTTGTTGCTGCTAGGTTGGCCAATAACAACAGCTGTCAGCGACTGAGGATTTTTGTCTGTTTGTTCTTCGTCGTTCACTGCAATACTTCCTCTTTTTTTCACCTTTATGATTCATATCACAACTTTTTGGTCGTTTAAAGAATCTTCTCACACTCAGCTGGTGTGAGATTTTTGCAACTGTACGCAGCGGTGACAAAGAGGAGACAAAACAAGGACAATCGCGATCAGCTGGACAGGAGTGGTAATTACAGTTAGCTACAATTTACAATAGATCACCCTCAGCATAATTCTTCAAAATGACGGATCACCTTCAGATTTTTCCGTCACTGCTGAAAACAATCCGTTCGGAAAAATATTCGGTTAACGCAACCTCTGATATATATATATATATATATATATATATATATATATATATATATATATATATATATATATATATATATATAGATTAATCACATTTTAAAGACTGAAACTTGTAATTTTGTCTATTCGAGTGTAAAATTAATGTAAACGCAAGATAAATACTATTTAAATTCAAAATATAATTGTTTAATAGAATTGTTGTTTACTTGTAACACAGATTTCATCATGTAAACAACATGCCCACAAAAAACCATCAAGATCCTGGCTTGACAGTCATATTTATTACAGAAATTAAAACACAGGCATGTTAATGCCATTTGAATTTCAAAACAATCAATGCCAATAAAGGAAATATTGTTTTCCATATTGGATTCTAAGTGGACTGCAAAAAAATGCCAAAATACAGGCATTTCAGATTTGGAAAATAATAATAATAATAATAATAAAGTATTGAAAATCTGTGCATGCCCTTGGATAGGTTTACCAACTGCCATTCTTTAAAAGCACAAAAGCCATATAAAGGAAATAACGAGAGTTGACAAATTTAAAAACTTAATTTTTAAATTTATTATTAAAATTAAATTATAATCCACACTGGAAATGTGGGTGCCTGTGTGTTTTGAGGGAGCTTAATAAATAATGAACATAACAAAAACTGCCTGCTGATGCACACAGTTAATATTAATAAAATAAAGATAAATAATAAAAGCAATGTGTCAGAGACCCTAAAAAAATGTTTAACTCAACAATGAAACATCAAACGTAGCTAACAGCTTTTACATTGTCAATAAAATGAACTTAAACAATTAAAAAATGCAACAAATATTTGTTTGGGCTGAACTACAAAAATAAATGTAAAAAAAGTTGCTTAAGTTGCACACTAGTTTGGTCATGTATAAATATCATTATATTGACCATATTGTATAAATATTATTGTCACTATAAGCCTACATCATGCTGACAATCAAAAACCCAATGTCATGATATCTCATGCGCTTGTCTTCTGACCGAGTGCATCTTAAAATACATGACTGACACCCCTCAGAGCTTTAGAAGCGGACATTCTTTATCATTTGTAAAATAAAGACTTGCAGGGTAAGGAAACAGCATTATGTATAATATATGTATAAGGACAGATAGGTAACTAGATAGAATAGACAGGAATATATTGATATGTGCCCCGCTGCAGAGTGCAGACGCAAAAGCCTGCTCTCCTGCGGCGCGAACTCGCGCGTGAGAAACAGACGTGACTCTCGGCTATTTTTATGAATACACACCTACGTTACACTGAGCCGAACATGGAAGATTGTGATTGGGTCAGCCCAATGTCAATAAAGAAAAGAACCAATAGGCTGCAGATTATGTCACACAGGCGCTCTGTCTAGAAAAGAAACATCTTACTTTCAGAGCGTGACAGCTCACACAGCACCGTCAATCATTGACGCAGAAAGACATGACTGTCTGCTAAGTGTTTTATGGGCCAATCAGATCATAAGAAAATGATCAGCCTGGCCCAAAAAGTACGTCGAAACAGCGTTAACTGCCCGGCATCTGCCCCGGCCACCACAGGAAAAAAAAAAAAAATTTTGTTAATTGGGTTACATTTTTTTAACGCTATAATTATTTCAAATTAATCGCATATATATATATATATATATATATATATATATATATATATATATATATATATATATATAATTTGTTTAACAAAATTGACAGACGGATAAGCCGGAATATTAATAATTGATAAAAACTCATTATTATTGATTATTAATATTAATAAACTGAGCTAATTTCGCTACAGTTTATTTTGATGCGGACATTGTCCCAAATGATCACATAAATGTAATGTGCGGGCCCAAGATGGTGTTGTTGGTGGTCCAGGAGGATGTCTCTTTGCTCCTCTAGGAAAGTGAGAAGACATTAAGTGTTGGAAGATTCAAGGACAGCATGCCGGTGGACAAGCACCTCCAAACCCATGGAAGCACAAAGAGTAATATTGACACGGTCAATGACTGTTGCTTGCATCTCGTCCTTAATGATGGTCCGAAGTTGTCTTAGGGGGACCTTCTTCTTTCCTTCCTGAACCTTCTTCTCTCCCTTGTTGTCCTTCTCCTATTCATGGTTGGCCTGCTCCTCATCCTCATTGGCCAACTCCTCTTCTTCCATAACTAGCTTTTCTCTGACTCGAATTCCTCCTGCCCTGAGTCTGCCTTCATCCATTCTGTTTGTTTGGAATCTTCAGCAAACTGTGCACTCTAAACTTGCTTTTATAAATGTGGTCACAGCATTACAACAAGTGTCTTCAATTTTGAGGCATTGTGTGTAATGAATGATGCCAGGTGTGTTCACTGTGTTCAAATATTGCTGACTGTGGCAAGCATTTAGCATCACATGAGCTTTCATTTGAGAATATGAGCAGAGTTCTTTTGCAACTTTTGTTTTTGCAAGGAAAAATGTGTTTGGATTTATATGAACAAAATATTGTGTTTTGTGAATTGTGTCTTCATGTAAAATGTGTTTATGATATTGGAAAATGATGGCTAGATTTAGTAAAAGTGTTTTACCTCCATAAAGTTAACTTCCACTCCCCAGCAGCCCTGTCCTGACCTCTTCATGCAGCTCAAAGGACCCAGCTGTCCTGGGAGAAGCTTGCTAATATGCAGAATTAGACTCTAGGCCATCTAGGCATTCAACGCAGTTGCAGACCTGGACAGAGTCATCCAGCCCAGCACCTCCTTGTGCTGCAAAAGGGAGGCTTTCTCCCTATGAGCTATCAACCAAGGCTGAACCTGGACGGGGGCGTACCGCGAGACACTTTAAACGCACAAGACAGGGATAATTTGTCCCAACCGGCCTATAGCAAAGGCTAAACCTGGACGAGGGCATACCGCGCGACACTTTTAACACACACGACAGGGATAATTTGTCCCAATCGGAACGTAGCCAAGGCAGAACCTGGACGCAGCAGGCATCCAGCTTTGAACTAAGAAGACAGGGCTCATTTATCCCTACTGAATCTACTTTTACCACACAAATAATAAATAAAAGGAATAATGAAGACACTGAACACCATATGACCATTAAGTTGTACAATATTTATTCAGGACGATTCAGAGTCTTCTGTCGGTTCAAGTGGACGAGCGCCCTGGCTTTTCCCCTTGGCAGGGGGCCATGGCAGCGTCCTCCTGCTGGTTCCCTCCTGGAAAAGAGACACATAAAGGGCAGTTAGCCAATGCCACACGTTCTGCTGTCCACGCCAAAGAGACACTGATTTACCAGGGAAGACACGGGAGTCTCTGTCCTCTTGTGCCCTTTCTGCGGGGGGCTTTCACTGCCCGCTGCCTCCCCATCCTCCTCCTCCACCAGGGCCCTTTCAAATAGTCTGCGGCGCTCGCTTGCTTGGAGAGGTCCGAGGTGAAGTGCGTAGAACTTAATTGCGCCACCTTGCGGCGATCCTCTGAAGAGTGTGCATTCTTTGCCTGCGTCAGAGAGAGACAGACAGGGAGAAGCTTGATTAGGATCGAAGCTGCCGGTGGTAGTTACAGGGGCGTCACATGCATACTCACATGGGTCGCGATCGCAGTCCGTACGTCAGTAAAGGTGGGTTTGCCTGGAAGGCCCATACTGATCCACGCAGACTGAAAGTACTTGTTCAGGGTCCGACAAGGACTGGCTCTGGAAGTGAAAAAGAAATAGGTAGCCTGGCTCCCTCCAGGGAGACTCGTTGGGGCTTCTGGAGGCCTCTTCAACCTCCTGGATTGTGAGATTCTGGAAGACTCCACAGCAGTGCCCAGAGATGGAGGTTAGGTAACCAGCCAGAAAGCCATAAAAGTGCCACTGTTGCCTAGTGCTTGGGTTGGACTCGTGGCTATCTCATGAAGGAAATTAGACAAAGCCAAGAGCTGTTGGTTCCCCGGAGGAACGAACAGGGGGAATCGTTGGAACGGCGGAAGGCTGGCTTACCTAGCAGGGCAGGGATTTTCCTTCCATCGGTCTGGTGACAGCGCACTAGGCTGGCCTTGGGGATCAGTCTGCTCTCCTTCGCCTGCTTGGTTCGAACTTCATGCACGACGACACGCCGGTGTATGCCGCGAATAAGAGCTCTGATCTCCCTTCGAATCAGAACCAGGGCCGTGCTGGAGAGGCGACAGGAGGCCGGCGGGGTTTCCGATAGGTAGTCCAGGAACTGGGCAACGTTCTTCAGATAGTGCTGCCTCGTAGGCTCGGCCCTCCGTGTCTGGCCTAGCAGGGCGGCCCAAGCTCGGATTCGGGCTGGTTGACTGAGGAAAAGGAAGGTTCCTGGCTCCGCGGTGCCTCTAGCCATGTAACCAAGGAAGGCTTTGATTCTCCCTATCTTCGAAGTGACGTTGTTCCGCAGGCGGGCGGTGGGCTCGCTGTCCAGTTGGTAGCCTTCAAACTCCCCCAAGAGAAGGTCTGTGGAACGAGTACAACCAAGAGTCAACTTCCCCGAAGACACAAACCCAGCACAGCGACAGTGAAGTGCCTGAACTATACTCAACTCAGCGCGGGGACGTGGTCCGGGAATGGCCCCATAGCCCATAGGCCGAGAGCTCTGCGTGCTGCCTCAAGTGCCTGTCTAAGACGCCAGCCCGGGACCGGGCACGGCGTCTTCCGCGTGTCCACGCGGCCGGTGGCCAGCGCGAGCATTAGCCGCTTCTCGTCCGAGTTGGTCACCTTGTGAACGGCCGTCAGGTGAGGAGCCAGCCGACTGTAAATGTTGAAGCATAGGGCACATTCAACCATGACTGTGCTAGAGCCAATGCAGAGGGGGAAAGAGACTCACACGCCAGGTGCGGCAGTTGATAAGCGGGCGGAGGCGGCGTCCACTTCTGCATCATGACGTTGGTGGACCTGTATTTCTTAAAGGGGAAGGACACCCCCCCCGCACCAGGGGGTGTAAGCCGATGTCCTACAGGATCCATTCGGTTCAGCGCTTCTTTTGTTACTACTCTCAAGTAGGGGGGAGAGGGGTGTCCCAACTCACTCCCTCCCCCCTTCATTGCTGCCCTGGCCTGCGGTAGCTTTTCCACAGCCTTTCTCGTTCACTTTTTCACCCCAAGAAGGGGATTGTTTGAGCCCCATTGAACATGCACCGTTTTGGGGGGCAGCTCAACACGCGCTGGCCGCGGGAGCTTTTTTTTTTGCTTTTACGACCTGCTACAACAACATTGATACGCACCAACCATCGAAAGGGGGGTCCAGACAGCCCGTAAGCCCGGCCCGTTTCACTTCGCCAAAGACCACTAGCTTCCGCCAACCAACCACCCTCACCCCCCACGGGAGCAGGGTAGGTGGGGTGGGGTTCAGCCGGAAGCCAGCAAGGATAAACCCAGGGGGTGGGCGGCGTTGCGGGCGGACGGACGGGATGCAAACACACACACTCGGGCGGGGGGAGAATCGAAGCCTACACCAGCTCGTTCCCTACGCTGCCCCTGGGGGCTCGATTCACCACGCCGGGTGACTCGACCGAACCCACCGAGCATCCCCTAGCCCTCGCAGGGCGAGGGGCGTGGGGCAGGGGCACGGGCCGAGTATCGGCGCGGGGGAAACGGAGTCCAGGGGGGCGGGCTGGCGGGATGAGCGGCAGACAAGCTCTGGGTCATAGCCAGACGGGCCATCTGGGTCCTTACCCACGGATCGAGGCTGGAAGGGGTGGGGGGGCGGGGGGGGGGCGCTGTGTGCGGAGGGACACCCCCATGCCTCCCTGATAGAACGCCCAGGACGGGGAGGATCTGCCACACCCATAGAGGCCGACCCCATTGGTGCTTTGGGGGGCCTGGTTGGGGAGTCAGAGAGTGTTGGTGTCGGGCAAATACCTCCAGGCGCGGGACGTCCCGACAAGTAGGCCAGGAAGGGTTGTCTCCCGTCAGAAATCCCATGTTTACTGCGGGGAGACGAACGCTGTGGCGCGGGTTGGCAGCTCAGCTGCGTCCCCCTATCTCTCCGGGGCGCGCGCGCTGGCCTGCTGGGAGACGAACTCTGTAGCGCGGGTTGGCAGCTTAGTTGCGTCCACCTATCTCTCCGGGGCACGCGTGCACTGGCCTACGGGGAGACGAACGCTGTGACGTGGGTTGGCAGCTCAGCTACGTCCCCCTATCTCTCTGGGGCGCGCGCGCGCTGGACTGCGGGGAGACGAACGCTGTGGCGCGGGTTGGCAGCTCAGCCATGGGCCCCTGACTCCCATGGGGTTCAGCCCACTGGCCTCGCCTGGGTTCGAACGCATGTCTTGGGGCTGCTTTGGTGGCCTTTGAGGCCTGGGTCTTTGATTGGACCGGGGCAGTAGCGCGCACCTGTCTTGCCCGTGTTTGAACGCATGTCTTGGGGCTGCTTTGGTGGCCTTTGAGGCCTGGGTCTTTGATTGGACCGGGGTAGTAGCACGCACCTGGCTTGCCCGGGTTCGAACGCATGTCTTGGGGCAACAGGCCCCTCTTTAGAGCCCTGGTTCGTTCAACCGCTAAATAAAAAATTGCACTAAGTGCTCTATTTCACACTGTTACCGAAACCTCAACGGCAGGTCAGCGAAACCCAGGGTCGCGCTAGCACCTCCAGGCGCGGGACACGCCGGGGAGAGTGGTCTCTATCCGGGCATGGCTTGGTGGGCTCTCCCCTGGGTCTAACCAACGCCCCCGGTGAGCTCATCCATTGCGTTTGCCAGCGGTCGTTCCAAAGACCCCCCCTGCTAGAGACCCACAATCCCCCAAATGGGTGTTTGCGTTTCCCAGCGGTCGTTCCAAAGACCCTCCCTCCACTAGAGACCCACCATCCCCCAAATGAGTGTTAGTTGTTCCAAACAGAATCTCTTTTAAAATCTAATTTTTTACTTTCTAGGGGTAGAAAAGAGGAATACCTTTTGTGTTTTAGCATTTGAGAAAACTGTAAAAGATCTTGTTAGCGTATTGCTTACAACATCACTTAGAATGTTTTTAGCCGCTGATTTGAGATGAGGCTTGGCAATGTTGAATCTGCTCTTGAGTAATGGTATAGCCATTCTAAAAAAGCCTCTATATATACCACCCAATCCAGCACCATACATCACACCGCCCCCTGCATAGCCAGGGTTGCAGTTGCCGGCTTGATTTTGGTAATAGGTCAGATACCTTTCAAGATCCATTTTGTAAGTGTTGAAATACACCATTTTCAATCATTTGTTTAAAATGACTTTTTCTAAAAAATTGTGTTTCACAGGTCTAAAGTGCAGCTTAGCACACACTTTACTATAAGCGTAACGCACGTCTTGATTTTGATCGCCTTCACTTGAATGGCTATCTCTGTAATAGATGCTTTATTTACAGGTATGTAATGTGGCTTCACATATCCAACACTGGCAATCTTTTTGTTAGCACCCTCCATATGAACACATCTCAATAGGGGCACACATGAGTCACCAACTGACTGATACTCTATTATGTCTGTATAAATTTACAAGGTGTAGAACTCTGCCTTTATATCCATTTGATATGGAGCATACGTTACTAGCCTTGCCCCACTAATAAGATTTACACTTGGAACTTCTATGGGGTTTTCTGGTTTTAACCCTAGTATAACAGGCAATTTCCCTTTGAATATCATTGACATTTTTGGAAGAGCTTTTATTTTCTAAGTATTTCAGAGCTTTTTATTTTCATTTTAGTTTTTTACATGATCATATCCAACATACGACACACGTGGCCGTAGAGAACTGTTTATTTCACTGAGCAGAAATAATACACATGTCCACGTTTCCCTCAACTCTCAGGGGGTGTATCTTTTTCCAAATTGGTCCAGTGCACAAGCTATAATGTTTTAAAGCTTTAAATATTTTAAACCCATCAGAAAGCAGGCATCCCTCCGTTTCATCAGCAGCCACAAAGGTCACGGCTCCAGCTATAGTGCAGGTACTACCATATGGGGTAGAGAGAAAAGTTAAGTTGTGGTATCCCAGCTTCATGCAGAATTTATCCAGCCATTTGTTGTCACGAGGATATGGTGAGGTCTCCAAGGATGTGGGGTTGTCATCAGGCAGTATAGGAAGGGTTTTGAGCGAGTTGCTGTAGCAGTAGGCGGATGTAGGTTCTTGAGACATGGTGAGAGAGTGTAGAGAATTGCAGATCAGCTGGCCTTTTAATGACGTTATTATGTGTGCAGCTTATGTGGCTGTCTTCTGATTCAGCATCAACTTTCAGGCTGGAACAATTTAACTTTTACAGAATTGTAACGATCATACATTGAGCACCAGTTAAACATCTTGTTAATAGATGTAAAAATGTCAATTATTCACATATCTTTCCACTGGAACAGGAAGCACAATTCGTAGTATTTATGTTTAGCACGGGGGATAGGCCACGTGTGATCACAAAGGGCGTCTTTGTTGTTGGTAAAGAATATGTAAACACAGTCATTTGGTAACTTTTTACAGTGATCTGCAACCACACAATACCTTATATTTGCCATTATGCCGTCCCACTCCGCTACATAAAGGGACTTGTCACCGCAGTCGAACAAGTCTCTCCATACATATGTGTGAAACAGACCCCATTCTTTATATGGAAATATAGACAGGTATCCATCGACGTGAATTTTCAGCATCAGAGGTGTAGATCCTCAAAGTACGTCTCAGTTTGTCAAACCTATACCTGACAACAAAATCCTCAGAAATAGCGAATGCAGTCTTCACAATATAATCATCTTTATGGAGAAACTTTGTTGAAGTAGGTCTCTCTTTCTTCATTGGAGCATAACTCTGGTTCTCTCTCAGTTTAATAGGTTGTAGACGAAACACGTGAAACCTTTCTCTGGGATTTAGGTGTATTTGGACCAGCCATTCTGAAACGAAAGCCTACCTAGGTTTTAGGGCCATGTATTCCAAACCGCTATTTAAAACTCACACTTATTAAAGCTGTGAAAGCAACACATGCTAAAATTTAAAATAGCCAATTCCTCTTCCTGTTGTACATTATTTTATAAACATTATTATGTTATACATTATGTTATAAAACAATATGTTATAAAATTTACCAGAAAAAATACACAGCATGTTAAATCAATTCAGTGTCTCAGGGGGAATTCTGTTGTGTAACGTTAACGATCTGTAACATACATGCATATACACTATGTCTCTTTGAATACATTAATCCACCTTAATTTATAACCTTAATACAAAGTCGTGTTGTTGATCACTGAGATGCTATGCTCATTTTACTTAACCACAGCTTCTTAAGGTAGTTTAAGACAACAACTAATACTATAAATAAAATTAATAAAATATGAAAGAAGTGGGCCGTACTTACCACCGAGTAGGAAATAATAGGGATTGATGATTCGCCCTTCCTTCGATAAGGAAGTCTAAATGGGCACTCATCCATTAGTCAGATGCGATGGACAAAACTCTTCACTTCTTCGCAGTCCAAAGCATGCTTGGAAAACACGTCATTGGATCTCGCCAGCAGCTCTACTAACTTCTCTTTAGAGCTGACAAAACAAGATTGAATGTCAATGTCAGAAAGGCCAACAGTCTTGGATCCCCATAAACCAGCTGACGAATGAGATGAAAGTTGATTCTCATAATTAAGCACTTCTGTTTGGCTTGACCCTTTAAAAAGTTCAAAATCCTTCACTGCGACGCAAGGGAATACATCTGCCAGTTTACGATTCCTCAGTAAAGTAATTGGTTTACCAGAGAAATTTGTGACTTTTACAGGGACCCATCGATAGGAACTAGAAAATATTTCAGTCGTTTTCATGTTATCTGAATAGCTGTATATAATCAAAGTGAGATATATGAAAAAACAACATGATTTCTGTGCAAAAGGCCATTAAGTAATGTTGACTTTCAGAAACTTTTATTTTGAAATCGCGGCACAAACCGAAACCGCAATAGGCACTACTGAATAGAGTGAGAACTGTTATTGCTCGAGAAACTGCCAAGTGTGACTCGTTGTCTAAAGTGGCGCTGCAAAACACAGTGTTATGAAAGTAAGTACAGTTCCGGTTATAACAATTATTTAGTAGTTATACTTATTAGTCCCAGTCATCACAGAGATACGTGATGTGTCATTATGCTAATTAGTATGCGTTAGCATCGCGATCGTATTCACTGTTGTTTAGCTGAAGTGATTCATATGCATGTTTGTTAGTAAATGCGGATGTTAGTGTGTGATTATATCCAATCATGTTCATTTTGTGAGGGAAGAGCCTATAATGTATATGTTACTGCTGTCATGTGTAAGATTGTTAAAGTAATGATGTATATTACTGATTGCTGATGCTGGAGTGTTATTATTTGTCTGTTAAAGAGAAACTATAACTTTCATAAGCACAACTCATCGGCTACACGCTCATTTAATCAGGACATCACAAATTAACAGCAAGTACAATCTACAGTATATTGTGATGAAAGCGCTCTTATGCGTCTATGGCCAAGTGATACGCTCATAGCACTCTGAAGGCTCTTTGGACCACTGTCTTCATACACAGACTTCAAACCAATCTCAAGGCTGGGCCTAAACATCAGGTATGTGTGCTACTGGTAATAGTGCTCTAATCTCTGATCATCCTCTGAACCTGTGCACCGGAAACAATTGGACATTTCATTGTATATCTGCTAATATTTACAGTTGGCTCTTCTCTCTCATGTTCATACTTACTTGCCACAATAAATCAGTTTGATTTCATCCCTTCCTCTGTCGTGTGCTAACAGACACACCTGGTTCACTGCTATACACAAACGAGTTAGCCTCTGGTATCAGGTAGCCTTCACTACAATTTCCTTAAAGTGAAAGATGAGCACACATCACTTTGCATCTTAAAAAACACAACCAAGCCTTTAAATTACATTCTGGACCACCCCTTTAAAGTCTCTGTAAAAATACATATTTAATGCTTTGTTTATTCTCCCAAAATAAACATGTAGCAAATTATAATAGTAATGTAGATTAACTAGCACGCATATCTACATCAATAATCTGTAACAAATTATTATATTAGCTCAAGGTTATTCTTCCCGCGCCTTTTCGCCGTTATAATGTTGCGAGTTATGATTTAGATTACAGTGCTCGCGTACCTTCTGGACCATTATAGCGGACTAGCTTAGCGGGAGGAAGATTCATTTGAACAGGGCTTCAAATGAATCGACTCTTTAGATCCGAACAAACGGATTGTTCAGCGATACTATCAAAATAAACCCATTAAGTTTGAGCAGGGTAACAAGATCAAAGTTTAAGACATTAGATTCATTAATATACACAGGCACCTTTCTTTATACAAAATTAAACTTTATTGACTACTCTAACATTAACTAACACCTAACACTAACACACATTCATAGAAGCATAGGGAGGAGTAACGAACATGAAGTAAGAGGTTGAGAGGATGTAATGATGGGAAAACCTCAGAGTTTGTAAAAGCAAACCAAGCGTAATCAAAATTCAATATAACCCTTCTATTGTCTCTTGGGGGTTGAATTTAGTTCACACCAGCTTAGAAGTTGGAAAAAAGTGGATACTTGCGTCTGCCTGTTGTTCCTTTGTTCTCACGAGGGTTGAAGTGGGGGGAAGTCCATAGTTTCAAGCTGAAGCAGCAGAAGGATTCTGGGATATGAAATGTCCGAGCTGTGCGATTAACCCTTTCTGTCTGAGTTTCCGCCTGCTTTTTTGGAGGTTTCAATGCTTAGGTCTCGTTCTGAGTTTCTGAAGAAGTTGCAGAGAGTTTGAAGAAAAGTTTCAAAACAGCATGTTTCAGAGCAGAGAGGGGGTTGCTTTGGAGCCAGGAGAGAGAGACAGAGTAGAGTTGCAGGGCAGCCTGTTTCAGAGCAGAGAGAGGTTTTGAACAGAGAGAGAGGCATAGGTCTGGTTCCAACTTATATAGCGCAGGTTCGGAACCACCCTCGCTGGAAAGTTGACCAATTAGAAGCTAACTTCCTTGAATCACTAAGTTTATGGGGCTTCGTTCTAGGCAGAGGAATTTGCATAGGCAAATTTTAAGCAAATCAGGGCAGAAATGTTAAAGTGTCACGTTTGAATGCAAGAAAACAGACCCAGTTGCAGCAATGAACAATACTGTTACGCAAGTGCGTATTGGGTTGTTTCTGTGCTACTGTGTGGGTGTGTCTCTCTTTTTCCCTCTCTCGTCCTGTCCCGTTCCTGTTTCCAGGTTACCCCGCCCTAATTGGACGTGCTGCGTGCGTGCGCTGTGGTTGGTGCTGGGAGAAGTCAGCATCTTTTGAAAAGGAACCGACGGAGTCAGATCGCTGGGGGGAGAGACGGAGAGTTTTTCGAAGAGTGTGGCGTTCGTGTGGAAAACATATCATAGTGCTTCTGTTTGTTTATAAATTGTGAACATTAAGGTGTTCTCTCCCTTTTTCCTCTCCCCTCCAATTTTTGTGATTGTCAAATACCGTTTGATAAACCTGTGAGCTGAGCGCCGTAGGGGCTGAGTGCCATTTACTTTGACACTGATTTTCTCCTGTTTTTTCGTTTAGTTAAGGAGTAAGGGCAGTGTTTGTAATTTATTTTCTTCATTTATTTTTGATTCAGTAGGTAAGTTATCTTCGGGGTGGAGTTAGTAAATGTTTTGTTTGTTATTTTGGCCTTGCTCAGCCCTGAAGCTTTTTTTTTGCGCTCATTTATTTGTTTATTGTAAATACAAACCTTTTCCACCTTCTCACAATAAAATAACCTTAAAGATCATTTAAAAATCAAACCTGCTAACTGTTTATTTATTTTCTCTATAATTTTTATGTTCGACTTCAGCCCTAGACATTTTTGAGGTCGTAACATAAATTGGGGGCTCGTCTTTTGGTTTGTCAGAAGAAGAGGAAATAGTTTATGTATTTTACTGTTTGCAGAAACTGGAATATATCGACTCTGTGTCAGCTGTTTCAACCAACTGTCTTGACTGCATGTGGGTGGTAAGTCAAACTTTTGTCTATCTGTTCTCTTGTGGTGTGGGAAAAATAATTCGGATTGGATTATGGAGTTTGACTTGATTTCTTTTACGCTGGCTCCGAACGTGGAACAATTAAATCGCTGCCGCAAAGATGATTTAATTAAAATTCCCATGTCACAGAATGAGTCTAAAAAAGCGATTAAAAAGTATTTACATGATGAATTGGTTTTGCAACAAATTCTACCTGACGAAACGGTAGAGCGTGGTGCAGAAGCGAGCGCTGCTTCGCCGGTCACGGCCGACGAGAAGCCTTTATCTGCACCGCTCTCTTCCGCCGAGCCACGTATGTTACCGTCTTCAGCGCAAGCGCAGCCTAATGCTGCGGTGACCGCGTCAGATCCAATGTTGGCAATAAAGTTGAAGGAACTGGAATTGGAAGTTAAACGGACAGAGACTGAGAGTAAAAGGCTTAGGGTAAAGGAGCTAGAGCTGGAAATAGAGAGAGAACGACTTCAGAGAGATCGTGGTCTGTTTCAGCAGGTCGGGGTTTCTCCGATACGTTCACCTACCTCTCCGTCATTTGCTCAGCTACCCAGTGGCCCTGCACTAGCCTCATCTAGTCCTGCTGCTGCCGTAACTGATCCTGTGAGTTTGCCAGCATTTGATGTGAGTAAACATTAATTTGGTTCCACCATTTAGAGAGGCTGAAGTAGACAGTTATTTTACTGCGTTTGAGCGTGTGGCAGCTACATTGCAGTGGCCAAAGGAGATGTGGGCTCTCCTGCTGCAATGTAAATTAATTGGCAAAGCGCAGGAAGTGTGCTCCGCGTTGCCAGTGGAACAGAGTCTTGTTTATGACGTTGTTAAACAGACTGTCCTCCGTGCATATGAGCTAGTGCCGGAGGCATACAGACAAAAATTTAGAGCTCACAAGAAAACAGACAGACAAACATTTGTGGAGTTTGCAAGGGAAAAACGAACTTTATTTGATAAATGGTGTGCTTCAAATAAAACCACAACGTTTGAGCAATTGAAAGAGCAAGTTTTATTAGAGGACTTTAAGAGCTCCGTGTCTGAGAATCTTGTTATTCATTTGAATGAACAAAAAGTAGTGTCTCTGTCCACAGCTGCTGTAATGGCAGATGAGTTTGTATTAACACACAGAACAGTTTTCTCTCCTGTGGTCAAAGGTGCTGATAGGGCTGCTGTCCAGGGTCCTGAAATGCAGGTCAGAGGTTGGATCAATAATACTGCTAAACCAGGGCGAGGGGCTGGGTTCAGCAATAGAAGGATTCCTCAAAACCGCTCCGGGGACGGTAGGGTGTGTTTTTTCTGTTTGGATGCTAATCATTTGATAGCAGACTGTGAGGCCTGGAAAAAGAAAAATGTGTCAGTTAAACCTAAAAGTGTGGGGTTTATACGTGCAGCTACAGAGGAGACAGATTTAAATTCAGACCAGAGGGGGTTTGAACCTTTTATGCTGTCAGGGTGGGTGTCACATGATGCTGAAAGTGTTCCTAAACCAATAACTATCTTGAGGGACACAGGTTCAGTTCAGTCTTTGATGCTTCGAAGCACTCTAAATTTGTTATCTGATTCTTATACTGGTTCTGATGTCATACTAAGAGGAGTGGGTTCAGGCTGTGTTACAGTTCCCCTGCACATGATATATTTGCAAACTGAATTAGTGACGGGAAATGTTTGTGTTGGAGTGTGTTCTGATCTTCCAGTAGAGGGAGTTCAGTTTATTCTGGGCAATGATCTGGCAGGTGGGAAAGTTTTCCCTGTTCCTATTGTGGTTGATACCCCAGTCATTGATGAAATGTCAGATGTATCTATTCAATTCCCAAATGCATTTCCTACATGTGTAGTGACGCGGGCTCAAGCTCGTAATGAAGGGAAGGAGATGGATTTATCTGATAGTTTCATGCAGATGTCTAGTGAAGGTACATCTGAAGATACATGTCTTGACAGTAAGCAAATTACAAATCTGGCTGAAATACTGGGTGGTACTGACGTTCACTTAAAAGTTGGGAGTGCGCAGTTAATAGACGCGCAAAGAAATGATCCTTCACTGCGAGAGTGCATTTCTACAGCAGATAAGGGCACTGTCGTTAATGGCAAAGTTCAATACATCTGGGAGGATGATTTGCTAATACGTAAGTGGGAGGACGATGATTGTGTTCATCAAATTGTTGTGCCTGTGGGTTATCGTTGGCAAATTCTAGCGCTTGCACATGACCATGTTTTTTCTGGACATTTAGGAGTTAGAAAAACCTACGACCGAATATTGCGATATTTCTTTTGGCCAGGACTTAAATCGAATGTGTCTGCATATTGTCGTTCATGTCATTCATGCCAGTTAGCGGGCAAACCAAATCAGGTTATACCTCCTGCACCCCTGCATCCAATTCCAATCACTAGTGAACCGTTTGAGCGTATATTGATTGATTGTGTTGGCCCATTGCCAAAATCTAAAGCTGGTCATCAATATATATTAACAATAATGTGTGCAGCTACGAGGTATCCGGAAGCAGTTCCGATGCGCAATATTAAAGCCAAAGCAGTCGTCAGAGAACTGATTAAATTTTGTTCCACTTTCGGTTTGCCGAAAGTTATCCAAACAGATCAAGGCTCTAATTTCACGTCGACTTTATTCTCGCAAGTGTTGCGTGAATTAACTGTTAAACATCAGCTGTCGAGTGCTTACCATCCTGAGTCTCAAGGCGTACTAGAACGTTTCCATCAAACGTTAAAATCTATGCTGCGCACATTTTCCGTGCAAAATCCGTGGCCCCTTAAAACTGCTCCAAGAACAGCTACTAAATGTCAATCCTCACCCTATGTCTGTTTTAGACTATGTGAATAAAATGTGTGAACGTTTACATCGTGTGTGTGAAATAGCACGAAAAAATTTGGCTGTGAAACAAGACAAAATGAAGAAACGTTTTGACAGACATAGTACTAACCGGAGTTTTCAGGTGGGCGACTCCGTGCTGGTATTACTGCCTGTCCCTGGGTCTGCTCTACAAGCACGGTTTTCTGGCCCATATCCAGTGGAACAAAAACTGAGTGACACCAATTACATTATTCGTACCACGGATCGTAGGAAGAAAACTCGTGTTTGCCACATTAACATGCTTAAAGCATATGTAGGCAGATCCAGTGATGCTAAAAATAATTCTGTTGTCCCAGTTGCACTTGTGTCTAGTGTTGAGTCTGAATTGGATGGATGGGTTGCTCGTGAGGAAATGGCAGTACCACCTAGACTTTCAAATTCAGAAATATTAAAAGGGTTAGATGAGCATTTATCTTACCTTGATAATTCCCATCGAAAAGCTCTTGTACAGTTGTTAACCCAGTTTTCATCTCTCTTCTCTGACACCCTCACTCAAACCAACGTGTTGTTTCACGATATTGAAATTGTGAATTATTCTCCCATTAAACAGCATCCATATCGGGTTAATCCATGGAAGAGAGAGGAGATGAAAAAAGAGGTGGAGTACCTGTTGCAGAATGGCCTTGCAGTACCAAGTTCAAGCCCGTGGAGCTCGCCCTGTCTTTTGGTGCCAAAGACAGACGGCACATTCAGGTTTTGCACAGACTATCGCAAACTGAACAGTTACGAAACAAGATTCTTTTCCTCTTCCCAGGATAGAAGATTGCATTGATCGTGTGGGTGCTGCAACCTATGTCACTATACTAGATTTATTGAAGGGCTATTGGCAAGTGCCGCTTAGTGCACGTGCCTCTGACGTCTCTGCATTTGTGACGCCGGACAACTTCCTGCAATATACAGTCATGGCTTTCGGGATGCGAAACGCTCCAGCCACCTTCCAACGTCTCATGCAGAGAATATTATCTGGTGTGACAAATTGCGAGGCTTATTTGGATGACGTAGTCATTTATTCAAATTCATGGCCTAGTCACATTAACACCTTGCGTGAAGTGTTTTCACGGCTTGCCAAAGCTTCTTTAACAGTAAATCTAGCTAAGTGCGAATTTGGTAAGGCAGTGATTACTTACCTTGGCAAGCAGGTGGGTCAGGGGCAAGTGCGCCCTGTTAACGCTAAAGTTGAAGCGATTAGGGAATTTCCTGTGCCTAAAACGAAGCGCGAGTTGCGACGTTTTTTAGGGATGATCGGGTACTATAGGGCTTTCTGCAAGAATTTCTCCACCATAGTATCCCCATTGACTGATCTGTTGAGCACAAATAGAGAGTTTAAATGGAACTCTGAGTGTGATCATGCTTTTGGTGCAGCTAAAGATCTCCTGTGTAGTGCGCCTGTACTTTCAGCACCTGATTTTACGCGTCCTTTTCAACTTGAAATTGATGCAAGTGGAGTAGGTTGTGGAGCTGTTTTGACTCAGGAGAGTAAACTTGGCATTAACCATCCGATATGCTATTTCTCCAGGAAGTTTTCCAGAGCTCAGAGACAGTACAGCACTATTGAAAAGGAGGCACTGGCATTACTTCTGGCGTTGCAGCATTTCGAGGTGTATGTTGGAGGTAGTTCTGATCCTGTGATGGTGTATACCGACCATAATCCCCTTGTTTTTCTCACGCGGATGTATAACTCCAATCAGAGGTTAATGAGGTGGGCACTTGTAGTTCAAGAATTTAATCTTGAGATACGTCATAAAAAAGGATCCGAAAACATTGTTGCAGATGCTCTTTCACGTGCTTATTCAGTTTAGTGATATCGTCAAAATTAATTTGACTCTTGTGGATGGGGGTGTTACGCAAGTGCGTATTGGGTTGTTTCTGTGCTACTGTGTGGGTGTGTCTCTCTTTTTCCCTCTCTCGTCCTGTCCCGTTCCTGTTTCCAGGTTACCCCGCCCTAATTGGACGTGCTGCGTGCGTACGCTGTGGTTGGTGCTGGGAGAAGTCAGCATCCTTTGAAAAGGAACCGACGGAGTCAGATCGCTGGGGGGAGAGACGGAGAGTTTTTCTAAGAGTGTGGCGTTCGTGTGGAAAACATATCATAGTGCTTCTGTTTGTTTATAAATTGTGAACATTAAGGTGTTCTCTCCCTTTTTCCTCTCCCCTCCAATTTTTGTGATTGTCAAATACCGTTTGATAAACCTATGAGCTGAGCGCCGTAGGGGCTGAGTGCCATTTACTTTGACACTGATTTTCTCCTGTTTTTTCGTTTAGTTAAGGAGTAAGGGCAGTGTTTGTAATTTATTTTCTTCATTTATTTTTGATTCAGTAGGTAAGTTATCTTCGGGGTGGAGTTAGTAAATGTTTTGTTTGTTATTTTGGCCTTGCTCAGCCCTGAAGCCTTTTGTTTGCGCTCATTTATTTGTTTATTGTAAATACAAACCTTTTCCACCTTCTCACAATAAAAGAACCTTAAAGGTCATTTAAAAATCAAACCTGCTAACTGTTTATTTATTTTCTCTATAATTTTTATGTTCGACTTCAGCCCTAGACATTTTTGAGGTCGTAACAATACAAAGAGGTTTATTGACAGAATAAGGCGCAAGTAGACACACAGGGGGATGATAAGGTCCAAACGATAGGGACAACAACACAAGGAAGCCAGTGGTTGTGACAAGATAGTACTAAAATGAACAGCCAGCCAGGAGTAGGAGCAACAGTGGTCAAAACTAGATCTAGATTCTGGAGCAGGCCACCTAAACTCCAGACTGTCAGACCAGGGAGGTCAGGACAAGGAATAGGACTGTAAAATTATAAGACACAAGACAGGACAACAAACAGACAGTGATAATATACAATAAGATAAACTAAAACTGAAATAAAATCTAAATACTAGAAGACAGAAAGACAGACTTTAGCAATCTGATAAAACAAAACTGAAATAAAGACTTCTAGAATCCTAAAGAGAGTAATTAAACAAATCAAACAACTACTAATAATTATCTACTAAGAAGACTAGGACTGACAGAAAAACGGAACAATGGCTCTAAGGGTAAAAGTAAAATAAAGATTAGAACACAAAATTAAGTAAACACTAGAAACAACGAAAGAAAGTAATAGCTACAAACAAACAATAAAAAGACAAGTGAACTAGAACAGGCATGACCAAAAGCTTAGTCCAAATGCAAGGCAAGGATACAAGACAAGCTCACATGGAATGAACCAGCAAAGAAACGAGAACACACAGCACATTGTATAGAACAAAGCACACGAGGGACAGGTGAAAACAATCAGGATAACAAGGTCTAAATAAGAGGGCGGGGTAACAAAAAGCAAGCAGGAAAGACGAGAGGAGCACATGGCCAACACAAATTAAGACTTAGAAATGTAAATATGCACAGGACAAACAAGCAAACATTAAACACTGACAGGACAGACAAGACTGTCAGGACAGGACCATGACAAAGTCTCTTGAAATGTTAATATGTTGCACTCGTATTAACATAAAATGTCGACGATCAATTAGTACAGCAAGTAAGCTTTACGAAAAGTTCAAACTTGAACCGCTTATGAATTTGTTTGGCTTTGGTGGAGTCAAACATTGTAAACAAAGAAATTAAAACTAAGATATTGATAAAGGAGTAAGGAAAATGTTGCAAAACACATGATTAAACATAAAGAGAGTAAAGTTTATATGAAAACATCAGTCTCAAACAAGCAGCTTAAAGAGTCCTGAACCGTTCCTTGTTTAATGCTGCATGGCACATTCCTTTTGGGTCGTAAATACCTTGGAATCAGGTTTCGAGTCTTCTCTGGGCAAAGTTGGCTCTGTCGTGGAATAAAAGCAAAATAGTTATGTATCTGGTCGGCCATATTTGTTACATCTCCTAAAATTAGTATTTTATCAGTTTAACTAGTAAGTCAGAAATAAAACCAGAAAACTCTTTTAGAAAGTTGACACAGGGTCCTGTGGATCTGTATATGGTCATTAAAGAGAGAGATAAAATAGGTTTTTGTATAATATCCGCTCGCAGATTGTGGTAAGCTTCGGGGATATCCGATAAATTTACAGGCTCCTCCTGTAACACAGAGAAAGAGGACACGGGAAACACAGCAGTTACAAGACAGTTTGTATGACAGAACATAAAACAAATTCATTTATCCAGTCTATCTGTGGATGCGTCTTGATGTGGCTGAAGCGGGGGTAGCAAACGTCTCGTCAATAAAGCTCTCCTCTGCGCCGCAATCCAGCAACGCGGAGCAGGAAATAGAGAACCCTCCCCAGCAGAGTGTGACAGGCAGCAGAGTTCTTGTCTGGGTGTTAGGAAACAGAGTGGAAGAGTTCGCCAGAAGGTCTCGACTCACTTGATGAACATTGGCTCTTACTGGACATACAAAAAGACGATGACCTTAGCCTCCGCAGTACAGACACAGTCCAAAATTGATTCTTCGCTGTCTCCCGAATGGAGACTAATGAACCCCTCCCACCTCCATCGGAACTGAGAAGGAAGCATGTGTATCAGGGGATTTACAATCCAGCACTGGGGAAATCCCAGTGACATCAGGGGGCGTTGAGCGGGTGTGTCGGCGCAGCGCCAAGCGCTTAACTATGCGGATTGAGAGTTCAATAATTGAGTCCAAGTCGGTCGGGATCTCGTGGACGTAGATTTCGTCCTTCATGTGCTTTCGTCTTCCACACAGGTGGGACAGGTAGCTCACACATACAGACACAAAACAATAATCAAGCACAGAACAAGGGAGAAGGGGAGACTAAATAGCCAAATAATTAGGGAGAACAGGTGAGATTAATGGGGACGGGGAAACGGGAATCGCTAACAAGTGAAATTGCATACAAATAACTAGACACAAGAGGGAGACAGAGAAAACACAAAAACCCCTGACAGATACAAAGTTAGTGTAAGATCTGGGTGTCATATTAGACAGCAATTTAAAATTTGAAAATCATATATTCCATGTCACAAAAACTGCCTTCTTTCATTTGAGAAATATCACTTAGTTACAAAGTTTGGTAACCATATTAGATGCAGAAAAACTTGTCGATGGTTTTATGACTTCTAGGCTAGATTACTGTAATGCTCTGTTTGCTGGCTGCCCATCATCCTCTATTAACAAACTTCAGCAAGTACAAAATGCAGCAGCCAGAGTTTTTACCGGGTCTAGAAAATATGACCATATTACCCCAATTTTATCCTCCTTACACTGGCTGCCTGTTAAGTTTCGTATTTAATTAAAAATATTGCTTCTTACTGTTGTAAATGAGGGCGATGCCAATCCTCTTGTGCACCACCAGAGGGAGCCATCGCCAGAATTCTAATTCGACTCACGGACTCAAACTCCCATAAGCCCTGCTACCTGGCACTGATTGCGGTCCAGGTGTAGCTCATCAGCTCTCGTGTATATATACCACACTCACGCTCTGGTTCTTTGCGAAGTCTTGATTTGCCTGGCTGTCATTTCTGAGCGTTCCATACTCCCTGCTTTGGACTGATCTGTGTTTCTGACCCTGCGCTTGTTCTACGATTACGAAAGACATCTGCCTGCCCCTGATCTCCAGCCTGTTATTCTGACCAGAAGCTTTAGCACAAGTTTCTACTGAACTTTCCGCTCAAGCCACTCAGTTAGCCACCCATCATCAACAACTCACTCATCTAACATCTCTCACGGAAGAACTGGTGAGAGCTATGCAACAACTCCGTCATCCGAATCCTGCAGTTACCCCGCCTGCTACCATGACAGCTCCTCAGCCAACGCATGTCTCCAGTGCTCCGGCTACCGTAAGTCCCCGATTAGCTTTTCCTGAAAAGTTTGATGGTTCACCTTCTCGCTGCAAAGGCTTCCTATTACAATGCAAACTATTTGTTAACCAACAACCTGCATTATATCCCACTGATTCTAGTCGGGTGGCTTTTGTATGTAATCTGTTAACGGGGAAAGCGCTGGAATGGGCTACAGCGATATGGAAGGAGGAGGAATGTAACTACCCCAAGTTTGAAAATTTTCTCAAGCAGTTTCGGGAAGTGTTTGAGCACCCAGCAGAGGGGAGAAGCCCCGGTGAGCAGTTACTTTCTCTTACCCAGGGGCGTAACACAGCTGCAGAATACGCCTTGTCATTTCGCACTCTCGCCGCTCAAACTAACTGGGTTGAGGACACACTGAAGACGACATCCTTATATATTCAAACACAATGGAGGAACATGTTGAACATGTACGTATAGTGTTGCAGCGCATGACTCAACATCGTCTGTACGCCAAATTAGAGAAGTGTGAGTTTCACCAGACACAGATTGCCTTTTTGGGCTACGTCATCAGTGCAGAAGGGATTGCTATGAATGACACGAAAGTACAGGCAGTTCAACAATGGCCGTTACCCCAGAATCTCAAGGAGTTGCAGCGATTTCTAGGTTTTGCCAACTTCTATAGACGGTTTATCAGAGGCTTTAGTGCAATAGCCGCACCGTTAACAGCCATGACCAAACGAAACTCCCACAAACTATCCTGGTCCTCTGAAGCACGCCAAGCATTTAGTGATCTGAAGACTCAATTCACCACAGCTCCTATTCTCCGTCATCCCAACCCAGACCTACCTTTCATTGTGGAAGTGGATGCATCCAACACAGGAGTCGGGGCGGTGTTATCCCAACGTCAGGGTCAGCCATCCAAAATGTATCCATGTGCCTTCTTCTCCCTTAAATTGACCAGCGCAGAACGAAATTATGATGTGGGAAATCGCGAATTACTGGCAATGAAATTAGCCCTGGAAGAATGGAGACACTGGCTGGAGGGGGCTAGTCAGCAATTCACCATCTTAACTGATCACAAGAATCTGGAATATCTCTGCTCAGCCAAACGTCTAAATCCCAGACAAGCTCGTTGGGCTTTGTTCTTCACCAGATTCAACTTCATTGTCACCTATAGACCAGGGAGTAAAAATGGTAAGGCAGATGCACTATCCAGGCTATCAGAAGATAAACCCACAATTAGTGATGAAACCATTCTTCCCACAAACTTATTAGTGGCTCCAGTACAGTGGGACATACTTACCGAGATCCAAGAGGCAAACCGAGAAAACAACCCTCCAGTAGACTGTCCGACTCACCTAATTTTTGTACCCAATAATATACGTACCAGATTACTGACCCATGTTCATGACACTCCCAGCTCGGGGCATCCAGGCATCACTGCAACATTGGAGTTAGTCAAAGCTCGTTTCTGGTGGTCGTCTCTCACGAAGGATGTGATTAATTATGTTCAGAAATGTAAAATTTGCCAAACAACGAAGGCATCTCACCAAACCCCTGCTGGCTTATTACAACCGCTACCTGTTCCGCAACGACCCTGGTCCCATATAGCGGTGGACTTTATCACGGATCTTCCTGTTTCCCAGAATAACACAGTCATTCTCACGGTGGTTGATCGTTTCTCCAAGGCTTGTCGCCTAAAACCATTGCCCAAATTGCCCTCTGCCTTTGAAACCGCAGAAGCCCTGTGCAATCATGTATTTCGAATGTTTGGCTTACCTGATGATATCGTCTCAGACAGGGGATCCCAATTCACTTCCCGGGTATGGTCTGCTCTCTGTAAAAATCTAAATATTAATGTTAGTCTCACCTCAGGGTACCATCCTCAATCCAACGGTCAAACTGAACGAATGAATCAAGAAGTCATCCGATTTCTACGTTCCTACTGTCATCAGCAACAGCATGACTGGAGCCGGTATCTGATGTGGGCAGAGTATGCACAAAATTCATTAATAAAGCCAGCTACGGGTATTACGCCATTCAAATGTATTCTTGGCTACCAACCACCTCTGTTTCCATGGTCCGGAGAACCCACTGAGTTACCTGCTGTCACGGATTGGCTGCAACGGAGTGAGGATGTTTGGAATCAGGCTCACAGACATCTCATGAGGGCAGTTAGGAGGAGAGAGATTCAGGCGAACCGTCATCGACGCCAGGGACCCACGTATCAACCAGGGCAGTGGGTGTGGTTGTCGACACGAGACCTTCGTCTGAGATTACCCTGCCGCAAACTCAGTCCCAGGTATGTAGGGCCATTCAAAGTTTTACGCCAGATTACTCCAGTGTCTTTCCGCTTAGCCTTGCCTAATCATTATCGTATTTCTCCTACTTTCCACATGTCATTACTCAAACCTGCTGGTGGTCCACGAGAGGAGGCGGCTGAGGAGGAATTGGAAACCAGGACCCCCTCACCTGTCATGATCGAGGGCGAGGAAGCCTATCTCGTTCGAGAAGTGCTGGACTCTCGACGTCGGAGTGGCGCCCTCCAATATCTGGTGGACTGGGAAGGGTATGGTCCAGAGGAACGGTCCTGGGTGAATGCTAGGGATATCCTAGACCCAACTCTCACGGAAGAGTTTCATCAGAGGTTCCCAGAGAAACCAGCCCCCCGACAGCGCGGTAGACCCCGGCGTCAGGTGCCTTCTCGCTTCAGGAGCCACTCGCAGGAGGGGGGTTCTGTTGTAAATGAGGGCGATGCCAATCCTCTTGTGCACCACCAGAGGGAGCCATCGCCAGAATTCTAATTCGACTCACGGACTCAAACTCCCATAAGCCCTGCTACCTGGCACTGATTGCGGTCCAGGTGCAGCTCATCAGCTCTCGTGTATATATACCACACTCACGCTCTGGTTCTTTGCGAAGTCTTGATTTGCCTGGCTGTCATTTCTGAGCGTTCCATACTCCCTGCTTCGGACTGATCTGTGTTTCTGACCCTGCGCTTGTTCTACGATTACGAAAGACATCTGCCTGCCCCTGATCTCCAGCCTGTTATTCTGACCAGTAAGATATCTGCCTGCCTTGTACTTTTGCCTGTCCCACGTTCTGTCTCCTGGATTGCCCCTTTGTGTTTGTATGCATGTGTGCTTTTAATAAAGCTTGCAAATGGATTCAATGCCTTCTGACTCATCACAGCACTTACCTATAAAGCTTTAAATAATCTAGCGCCTGTTTATCTAACCAACCTTCTGTCTCGCTACAATCCAACTCGCTCTTTAAGATCTCAAAACTTAGGGCTTCTGGTAATACATAAAATAGCAAAATCGAGTAAAGGAGGTTAAGCCTTCTCATTTATGGCTTCTAAAATCTGGAATATCCTTCCTGATAATGTCCGAGGCTTAGACAATCTCCCAATTCAAAACTAAATTAAAACCTATTATTTTAGTAAAGCTTAAATTCAGTGCATCACTTAGCTGTATTATACATGAATGTGCTCAATGCAGGTTTCTGTATCTCGTTTATTAAACTATGAACAGCAGTTGTGCTAATTATTCTCTTTATTCTCTATTTTCACCGGGGATACTTATCCCTGAGGCCTTCAGACTATGCAGCGTCACTGATTCGATCCAAGACCAGCGACGAGATGATCCCAAGGTTTACATATCCTGGACCAGGCCGTATCCTAAGCAGCTGCTGTGGTGGTCATGGAGGAGTGGAGAGCATGTGACTGATTCCTGTGACACTTCAGGGACAGACGAGTCTTCGCTGACGTCCAGCTTTCCAGCCTCTGGTCGCCTTGACTGCAGCTCTGCACAAGACGTTTGGCCAAAGGAGAAATGGTCATGCCCAACTGAGCCTGGTTTTTTAATTCATCAATTCGCCAATTGGTGAAGTTTTTTTCTTCGCAGCTGTCGCCTCTGGCTTGCATGGTTCGGGATCTGTAGAGCTGTGCATCGATGGATTTGCTCTTTAGTTTTTGGACTCTCAGTAGTGACTATTAAACCACACTGAATTAAGCTAAACTGAACTGAAACTTAAACTCTGAAAACTGAACTACTCTGTTTTAATTTACAATGATATTCTATGTGAAGTTGCTTTGACACAATCTACATTTTAAAAGTGCTATAAAAATAAATGTGAATTGAATTGAATAAGACCTGAACCAGGACAAAGACCCTGTTAACCACTGGAAGGACCTAGAAACATGGCTAAGTGTTGCAACAGACAACCTCTTCCCTAAGGCCGCTGAAACGCTACAGCATCTTACACAGGACCAGCTGGATGAGAACCTGAACAGCCTTATGAAGCAAGACCCAAGCAAAAGCTACAATCACAAAGACCTAACCAAGATCTAACCAAGATCCAGGTACTTTAAGTCAAATTCACATCGCCACCCTCAAGCTGAGTGACAGGCATTCCACCCAGCTCCAGCACAAGCTGACATGGGTGCAATCCCACATCAACCAGCTAGAACTGGATGCTCAAGAATGACCGGAACAGCCAGATGAGACTGATCAAGCTATCAAAGAGGAGATCGATAAACTTCAAGAAACTCCAGCAGCCACCACCAAAGAAATGGAACAAACCTAAGCGGACCATGCTGATGACGCTAACAAGCTTAAGTATTCCACACAGCTACTGGAAAAAGTAAATGCTGATTCTAAAGACAAGAACAGCAGAAACAAAGCCCTTGAAAGTCAACTGTATGAAGCAAGACATGAGATCAGACGACTAATGCAGCAGCTGGACTCCATCAATGTTCACGCCCATTTGCAAGACATTAGCTGCGTCCCAAATCGCATACTTATGCACTATTTTACGCCATTTTGTAGTATAAATAGTGTAAGTAGTGTGTTCACTTTAATAAGTGCACTTCAATTACCCGGATGATGCACTCATTCAGCCGCTAAAATGAAGTGTGTAATGATGGACACTTCACGCACTCAACGACCGCAGGTTTGCTTACGTAGCGGAAGGGGCGGAGCGATCGGACGCACATGTTGAATAACTTTATTTATTTTGGATAGTGAAAGCAAAATTCTCCTACGAGAGTGATTATAGCGCCTCCCGATGGTGAATGCGGCAATACTCACGGCAGGTATTACTTGATAATTCAGTCGTTTATTTCACTGATTTGGCAACAGTCAAACGTCATCAGGGAAACGGTTTGAATTTCCGCTTAGTAAAAAAACATTAGTGTGCCATTTGGGACAGCACTACATACATATACTATCCTGTTGAGTGTGTAAGTGCATAAGTACATAGTGCATGAGTGCATAGTGTATAGTGTGCCATTTGGGACGCAGCTATAGACTTTCACCTGGAAATGAGACACAATGTCACTGTCAAAGACATGCCTGAAGTGCGCTTGCTACGACCTGAAGTGCGCAGCTTTCTGGACTGTCAGCCTGCTCACACAAAGACTGATTACCTCCTGCTCTGAAAAGCCCTCATCAAAGTGTTTGTTGACACAGAGTCTGAACAAGAATTTAAGTAGTTGCCCTGGAAATAAAACAAGGTCGCCATGAGTCTTCTTAAGCCTACTACAGCACACTCAGACAAGCCTACTTCAGCACTCACAATAAACCTGAGATGGAAGAGGACTTGAACTTTAAAATTCTCTTCCTGAGAAACCTCCATCCTGGGGTAAGCCACCTTCTTGGGGTTCTTGCATGCCCCCACATGATGAACACTCTTACAAATACAAGATTTGGCATATAAAGCCTATGTCAAAAAAGGCAACTTCAGGAGGGCAAGATGGCGGATAGAGTGTAACTACGTTTTTCACGTGCTCCTGCACCAATAAGCGAATTACTAATATTAATCTGTTGCAACCTTATGGTTTTTGACGTTTGATTATAATGGAATCTTTTTGGCCACAATCTTTTTTGAAAATGCCCTGCACTGCAAAGAAACCCGAGAAGAAAGACTCCTCCCCGACCTCATCACCGGTACCCTGTGAGGTCGAAACTAGCGGTGAGTTTGAGTTAAGCGCTTCCATGGCAAAGGCGTTTCAACAAATGACGGAATCGATTTCAAAAACGATAGACGCAAAACTTGATCCTCTAGCTGAGCTCTTACAAATTCATTCTCAACAATTGGAGATTTGCAAGACTCGACTGGATGAGGCCGAACGAAGAATCGCAGCGGCGAATGAGTTTACAGAAGGCATGCATGCCCGTGTACTCACGCTGGAAAGTCAAGTCGCGTCACTTACTGACCACATAGATGACTTGGAGAATAGAGGAAGGCGCAAAAACATTCGCATTCACGGCTTACCTAAAGGGGCAGAGGGCTCTAACGCGGTGTTATTTCTTCAAAATGGATCCCGTAGTTTTTTCATTTGCAGACTAAAGCAGGACATGTTAAGATTGAAAGGGCTCACCGTACTCTAGCACCGAGACCAGGTGCCTTTCTTTCCTGAGAAAGAAAAATGCCTCCTTTTGTTTTTGGAGTTTTTTTATATAGGTTATATTTGTCATAGTTATTTTCTGATCTTGTTAAATTTGGTTTTTGAATTTGAATGTATGTTTTATTGCCCAGAAATGCTTCGTTTTTAAGGTCTACACGTTTTTTTGGTTTCTTTAGCTTTATTGTGTGTGAAACTTCATTGCAGTGGATTATACGGATGAAAAGCTTTAAGTTACATCTATTCTCATTTTACCTATAACATTTTAAAAAGTGTATAAATGGTTATTAACAAGTTAAGAGTTTCTACATGGAATGTAAGCGGTTTGCATGGAAAACTGAAAATCTGGAAGGTTTTTGATTGGCTGAGTAAAGAGAATGTTGATTTGGCCCTGTTGCAGGAGTCTCATTTAAATGACAAGGAACACTCCAGTCTTAGACACAAGTGGATAGGTCATATTTATTTTTCTCCATTTACAACGAATAGTAGGGGGGTAGCTATACTTGTGAACAGAAATGTACATTTTAAGATTTTAAATACTGTTAAGGATAGGAAAGGTTGTTATATAATTGTCAAAGGATTGTTGTTCGGAGAAGAGATAACACTTTTAAACATATATTCCCCACCAAACTTTACCCCTTAGCTTCTCACAAAGGCTTTTTCAGACTTGTTAGATATTGCTTCAGGTAAAGTGATTATAGGAGGCGATCTTAACTGTGTAGAACCCTTTACTGGACAGACTGCACCCTAAGACTTACCCTCCCTCTAAGCAATCTAAAGATTTATCTTCCATATGTAAATAATTAGGTTACATTGATGTATGGCAAACTCTAAACCCGCTGCGAACTGAATTTACATTTTACTCCCCTTCTTATAAGTCATATTCAAGAATCGATTTTTTTTAATCCTAATGCTGGTTTGCAGTATGTATGCAGTTTTACTATAAGAAACACAGTGATATCCGATCATGCTATGGTAACACTAGACATGTTAGTTGGAGGACTTTTTAAATCCACAAAACATTGGAGATTTAACACATTATTGCTTAAAGATAATAAGTTTATTTCATATTTTAATTCCGAATTTAGGATTTTTTGGTCAATTAACTCAGAGTCGATAGATAATTCATCCATACTGTGGGAGACTTGTAAAGCTTACATTAGAGGACTTGTCATATCTTATTCCATAACAAAGAAACGGAAACAAAAAGAAAAGCAGGAACATTTAGAACTAGAACTCAAAATGGCTACAGAGGATCACATAAAAAATTCATCTGCCACTAATTTAGAAAAACTAAGTGTAATACGTGCCTCATTGGACTCATTGTTAACACAGCAGGCCAGTACTAAAATATTATTCTCGAAGCAAAGATTGTATGAGCATGGTAATAAACCTAATAAGTATTTATCTTATTTACTAAAGAATAAATTTAGTTTACAGTTAATTACATCTATTAGGGACTCTACAGGAGAACAATCATTTGATTCTGGAGTTATAAACTCCACATTTATGCAGTTTTACTCCGATTTGTATAATTCTCAACACTCTCCTCAAAATTACAATGCTATGAAAACGTTTTTTGATAACGTAGTAATCCCTAGTATATCTGATGAGTAAAGAACAATGCTGAATGCCCCCATTTCAAAAAAGGATAGCCTTAGTGGCTTTATGTAGGTTACATTCTGGTAAATCTCCAGGCCCCGATGGCCTAGGGAGTGAGGTGTATAAAGAATTTGAGAACTTATTACTAGATTATCTTTTAGCCATGTATGATTATTCTTTGAAGACAAACATGTTCCCTCTCTTGCTTAGAGAGGCCAATATCTCCCTTATCTTAATAAAAGGAAAAGACCCAGAGGATTGTGGGTCCTACAGGCCGATCTCCTTGTTGAATGTAGATTTAAAGTTGCTTTCCAAGATACTTGTATTACGACTGGAGAAAATACTTTCATCTATAATTAATGAAGACCAAACAGGCTTCATTAAGAGTAGAAATTCTAGTAACAATATTAGACAGCTTCTTAATATTATTAAGCTGTCACATAAACGCAGTACTGACACCCTTATATTATCCTTAGATGCAGAGAAGGCCTTTGACAGGGTGGAGTGGCCTTATTTATTTTACAGTTTGGAAAGGTTTGACCTTGGTGACAATTTTATTCGTTGGGTTAATTTACTTTATTCTTCCCCCCTTGCAGCTGTTGTCACTAACGGTTACAGGTCAGATAATTTTCCTCTGTTTCGGGGTACTAGACAGGGGTGCCCTCTCTCCCCATTGCTGTTTGCTTTAGCGATTGAGCCGTTGGCTCAGGCAATAAGAGAGGAGACTACTGTTTTTGGGGTGTCGGTAGGTGCTAAAGAGCATAAAATCTCACTTTACGCAGATGATATCCTGCTTATTCTTTCTAATTCTGAATATCCAGTACCGAGTTTAGTAGATATAATTATTTTTTTGGTAGCCTCTCTGGCTACAGGATAAACTCCAAATCGGTTGCATTGCATTTAAAACATTCTAGCACACAGGTATTTAATAGGTCTTCCTTCCCAGATTCAGGCTTCACTTATTTAGGAATTAATATTACACCCACAATCTGTCAATTATCTAAAGTTAATTTTATTCCACTCCTACAAAAAATTCGTAATGATCTGATTAAATGGTCAGATCTCCCTCTCTCTTGGCTGGGAAGGATTGCTGTAGTAAAGATGAATATAATGCCTCGGCTTCTTTATGCGCTACAGATGATTCCAATAATAATCCCAAATAAAAGAATTAAATGGATGGCTTAGCTCATTTATATGGAATAAGCGTAAACCAAGGCTAAAACTTTCCAAATTGCAGCTTTCTAGTTCTCTGGGGGGCTTAGATTTGCCAAATATCAGAAAATACCAATTGGCCTGTCAGATCAGGTTCATAGGGGAATGGCTTAAAGTGGACCCTAAATCAATTTGGTTTGATTTAGAAGCTTCACAATCATCTTGTCCTTAACAAAATTTGTTATTTGTTAGGAGTTTTAAGGAAGTCAAGACATTATGTGATAACAGAGTTGTATGTAATACTTGGAAAGCCTGGTCTATTATATGCAAGATAGAGGGCAGAGCTGATTTGTCCTCTTCTTTAACCCCCATTTACAATAACCCAGAGTTTTTGCCCAGCATCTCAGATTCTGGGTTTAAACTTGGAATACTTATGGGTTATGCAGACTTTGTGATCTGTTTGACGAAGGCTTGTTAATGTCTGTTGAAGACCTGGTCATAAAATATAAGCTACCCAGATTTAATTTCTTTAGATTTCTTCAAATTCGGGATTATATTTTTAAAAGTACTACACTTGCTACTAATCCTTCCATGTCAGTTGTAGAGAAAATGTTGTTGAATCCCCCTTCCTGCAAGCAGATCACATACTTTTATAATGCTCTTTGTACATATTGTAGCGAGGCAGAGGGAAAACACTGACACAGTTGTGTTAAGTTACAGACAAGTCCCCGGAGGGTGCTTTATTTACAAAGTGTGTGAGGTGAAATACGGTGCTCTTCTTAGGTGTGGTTCTCTGGTGCTCCGGGGAGTAGGTGAAGGACAGTGAGTAGTCGGTTGTTGGATCGTCACGAGCTGGAGTCGGCTGTGGGAGAGACAGAGACACAAGCATTAGCGCAGGGAGTCATTAGAGAATGAAGCTCGTCTTCTTCTTGCGTGGGGCTGGCTTATATGCCTCCCTGGCTGATGATCTCCAGCTGTGAACGATCCGGTGTTGATGATATACGTTGAAGTTGAAATCCTGGAGCGACAAGAACCATCTGGTGACCCGAGCGTTGTTATTTTTCGCTGTAGCCATTCACTGTAGCGGGGCGTGGTTGGTCACCAGGGTAAATTTCCTGCCAAGGAGATAATACCTGAGCTCCAGAATTGCCCACTTGATCGCCAGGGCCTCCTTCTCCACCGTTGCGTACCGGGTCTCTGCAGGGGTAAGCTTCCGACTCACGTACATGATGGGGTGTTCTTCATCGCCGTGGACCTGGGAGAGGACCGCGCCCAGGCCCGAGTCGGAAGCATCCGTTTGTAGAATGAAGGGGCAGCCGAAGTCAGGTGCGTGCAGTACCGGTGAGGATGTGAGGGCCGTCTTCAGGGCTCGGAATGCGTCATCTGCTTCCCTGTTCCATCGTATCCTCTCCAGCTGCCCCTTTCTGGTCAGGTCTGTCAGAGGGCTGGCTATGGATGAGAAGTTAGGTATGAAACATCTATAGTAGCCCGCTAACCCCAGAAATGCACATACCTGGGTCTTTGTGGTCGGTTGTAGAGTTTCTTGTAGTGCTTTGACCTTGTTTTGTGGTGGCTGTATGAGACCTCTTCCGATGTGGAACCCGAGGTATTTGGCTTCTGCTAGTCCCAAGTGGCATTTCTTGGGATTAGCTGTGAGCCCAGCCCTTCGAAGATCTAGGAGCACCCTCCGCAACCGGGATAGATGTTCTTCCCATGACTCGGAGTGGACGATAAGGTCGTCCAGGTATGCTGCTGCATATGGCTGGGGGGCCTCAGCAGGATATCCATCATTTGTTGGAATCTGGCTGGGGCCCCGTGGACCCCGAAGGGAAGAACCCGGTATTGCCATTGCCCACCGGGTGTGGAGAAGGCGGTTTTCTCCTTGGCGCTTTCACTTAGTGGTAACTGCCAGTAGCCTTTGGTGAGGTCGATGGTGGATATGAATCGGGCTCCACCAAGCCTATCCAGCAGCTCGTCCACCCGAGGCATGGGGTACCCGTCGAACTTTGAGATTTCATTAAGTTTCCTGAAGTCGTTGCAGAAACGGAGGGTACCGTCGGGTTTGGGGACTATCACTATAGGGCTGGACCACGGGCTACGGGATGGCTCGATGATTCCTAACTTTCTCATCTTCTGGATCTCCTCGTTGATAGCCAGCCGGCGAGCCTCTGGTACTCGATAATGCCTCTGCCGGGTGGTGACTGTGGTGCCAGGTGGAGTGATTATGTCGTGCTGGATGATGGTGGTTCGGCCCGGTTTCTCTGAGAACACATCCTTGATCTGACCAACCAAGGCTTGCAGCTCCGCCTTCTGATTTGGTGAGAGTTGCTCACCTATGTGGACGACGGGAGAACTTTCTTCTGAGAAGGCAACTAGATGGCCTGGAGCTGCAACCCATTTCTTTATTAAGTTGATATGGTATAGTTGTTCTTCTCTTCTTCGTCCCGGCTGACGGACTCGATAGTTTACTGGCCCTACCCTTTCTACCACCGTGTATGGCCCCTTCCAGGATGCGAAGAACTGAGGTTGTGGTGGGTATGAAGATCATCACCTTGTCGCCTGGGTGGAATTCTCTGGGTTGGGCGGGCCGGTTATATAATCTCTGCTGGGCGCGCTGGGCTTCGGTCAGGTGTTGTTTGACGATGGGCATGACTTTCTCAATGCGTTCTCTCATGTCCCGTACATGCTCGATCACCGACCGTTGGGAGGCTGGCTCTTGCTCCCAAGCCTGACGAGCCACATCCAAAAGCCCGCGGGGTTGGCGGGCAAACAGAAGTTCAAAGGGGGTGAAGCCTGTGGAGGCCTGGGGAACTTCTCGGATTCCAAACAACACGTATGGGATCATGAGGTCCCAGTCGCGCCCGTCCTCTGCCACCACCCGGCGGAGCATCTGCTTTAGTGTCTTGTTGTGCCTCTCTACAAGGCCGTCAGTCTGTGGATGGTAAACAGATGTTTTTATTTCTTCTACCTTGAGGAGGCGGCAGAGGTCTGCCATCAACCGGGACATGAAGGGGGTGCCCTGGTTGGTCAGTATCTCTGCTGTAATTCCTACTCGACTGCATATCAGAAACAGCTCCTTTGCGATCGCCGATAACGTGGCTTTCCTCAGGGGAATCGCTTCAGGGTATCTGGTGGCATAATCGAGGATGACAAGGATGTGTTCATGTCCCCGGGACGACTTCGGCAAAGGCCCTATCAAGTCCATGCCAATGCGGGTGAAGGGCACATCAATGATGGGTAGGGGTATTAGAGGTCTGGGGGGTGGTCGTTGGGGAGACGTTCTTTGGCAGATGTCGCATGCCTGACAATACCTCTTCACCTCTCCATCCAGACCGGGCCAGTGGAAACGATCGCGGATTCTCTTAACTGTGTTGGCAACTCCCAGATGTCCAGCCATCGGGTGGGTATGTGCCAGCTCTAAAATCGTCTCCCTCTTGGTCCTCGGGACAACAAATAGTGTCTTCTTTTCCCCCCGCCTCTCTACGACACAGTACAGCAGACCATTTTGTACAATGAAATGTGGGAGGGGGTGAGGGCTGGGAAACTAAAAAAGTTATTACCGTCAATAACTCTCACTTGTGGCCAGCAGTGTTTAAGCGTTTCGTCTTCTCGTTGCGCTCTTCCGAAATTGCCTCCTGCAGTTATCTGTTGGAACAGATCAAAATATAAGTTAGCCGATGATGACTCACCCCCTCTGTCGCTCTCGGTGGCCATCAACGCTGGTTGGTGGTCCCACTGAGCCCGTCCTCTGTTCTTCTTTTTTGGACGAGCCGATAGAGCTTGATGGTGGGTGAGGAGTTCATCGAACCCCGGCCAGTCTCTGCCCAGAAGGAGGGGCACAGGAAGGTCCGGAACCACTCCGACCTCAATGCGCCAGCTGACCGGTTTAGCCGCGATGGTCACTCTCTGTGCGGGTACGTGGCGGGTATCACCGTGCACACACGTAATTGGGATTCAACCTTTTCCTTCATGATGACTTTTTAAGGTTTTCGGGTGAACTAGAGTTATGGCGCTTCCTGTATCCAACGTGGCTGTTTGTGTTTTCCCCGTCTAGATATATCCTTTGGGTGGGAGCTTCGGGAGGGATGTTGCGGTGTACCACGCACCCCGCTGTCCAGGCCGGGGTCGAGTGTGATGTGGGCTCTGTGGGCATCGGCTCGTCGACTGGGCTGGGGACCGCCGGTCTGCTGCCGGGTCGTGTTGTGCCCTCCACCGGCCGCCATGGTGCGTTCACCCCCCGGGTTGGCAGAGCAGCTCTCTCCCCCGTCTCCCTGGCAACGTGGGCTTCCGCCAGCTCCACTGCCTCCACCAGGGTGGCCAGCGATTCAGGATTTCTCATGCTGGTAAGTGTGCGTAGTCGTCTTGTAAAGCCCTCATCATCTTTTCAATCACCACTTTCTCAGCAACCTGGACCGCCAAAGGATCTCCTCCTAACAGCCATAATCTCCCCAACCGAGAAAGGTGAGCTGCTTGGGTACATACTGGCTGCTTCTCATCATATGACCACTGTGAGAATTGCTGCGCTGATAGCCCCATTCTGGCGAGTATCTCCTTCTTCAATGCTTTATAATCGTCATTTTTGGTGTCTCCAATGCAAAATAAGCTCGTTGAGCTTCTCCATTGAGGAATGGCGCCAACATCCTCGCCCAACTTTCCTTCGGCCATCGTTCTCTTTCGGCGATCACTTCAAAGTTGTGTAAATAAGCGTCGATATCATCCAGGTCGCTGAGTTTAGTGATATGATGATGGGCGCTCACTTCGGGGAACTGGCTAGGACCAGCCGCTTGGCGGAGGTGTTGTTCCATTCTGTCTTGTCTGGCGGTGAGCTGCTCTGTTATCACTTGTTTATTCCTTGAAATTTCCGCTAGATGGCGTACCACTTCTTCCAACGACATGGCTCAGGAGAGGATGACAGCCGAGCAAGAGAGCGTGAGTGAGAGAGAGAGAGAGCGGATGCCTGTCTGTAACACAAAGAAAAAAAATTCAGCGGTTATTTTTCCTTACTGGTAAGTGTTTTTTCAGAATTTTTTTCCCTCTGCAATTGCCCGCATTCTCCACCAGTTGTAGCGAGGCAGAGGGAAAACACTGACACAGTTGCGTTAAGTTACAGGCAAGTCCCTGGAGGGTGCTTTATTTACAAAGTGTGTGAGGTGAAATACGGTGCTCTACTTAGGTGTGGTGCTCCGGGGAGTAGGTGAAGGACAGTGAGTAGTCGGGTGTTGGATCGTCACGAGCTGGAGTCAGCTGTGGGAGAGACAGAGAGACACAAGCATTAGCGCAGGGAGTCATTAGAGAATGAAGCTCATCTTCCTCTTGCGTGGGGCTGGCTTATATGCCTCCCTGGCTGATGATCTTCAGCTGTGAATGATCCGGTGTTGATGATGGTCCAGCTGGGGCGGATTTGCGACCAGGGCAACGTGGCATGAGTGTTTGCTACAATATGTAGAGGTGCATACTCAGGAGCTTAAAAGGATATGGGAGAGGGAGCTTCAGCTGACCATTACAGATGAGGAATGGGATCTAATCTGGACTCAGGCTAAAAAGATCTCTTTCTGCAACAGGGCCAAATCTATTCAACTAAGAATTGTTCACAGATTACACATTACACCACTTCTCAGAAGCAAGTTTAACTCAAACAATTTACCACTTTGTGTTAAATGTAAGGTGGAAGTGGGAGACTACACCCATTTATTATGGAATTGTCCTGTTATAAAAGCTTATTGGGCAAAAGTAGTTACTTTTATGAGCCGTATGTTTGGACTTCAGCTACAGATGGATCCGCTATCTTTAATTTTAGGTCTCCCGGTAGGACGTTTATCTAATAAATTCAGTAATCGTTTATTAGACATTTTAGCCTTCGCTGCCAGGAAAAACATACTGATAAACTGGATTAGTGACAAACCCCCATCTTTGAAAGGGTGGCACAATATTATTAGGGAAATGGTTCCCTTAGAATTTCTTACTTGTGTCATTCATATGTCTACTGAGGCTTTCATTGTATGAATCAGCTCTTTGGTTTAAATCATGTTTAAACTTTGGGGATTCGAATCAAAGATTCGAACATGATTCACATAGAATTATTTAAAGCTTACACTTAACTTAAGTATTTGTCCAGCAAATAGAACGTTTAGTGTAAAGCAATTCTGTATTATATTATTACGTGGCCAACAATAACAATATAAAAACAGTATCTAATTATTTAATGAGCAAGGTAGCAGTATCTGAAGCTGAGGCATTAACTTATAAAGCACACAACACACTAAACACGAATCTTAAAATGAAACAAAAGTTTATTGCTACTCTATAACACAAAGTACTAATCTACGTAAAACAAACAAATGCACATACATACACACGCAGTTTGAGGAGAGTTTTGACTGAGTGGATTCAACTACTAGCCTTTGCTAAGTTATTAGCATTGCAACCTGAGAGAAACCATAAAAGCAAAGAGAATTTTGCTATTCTTTACTACTTAAACATAATTCACACCAGTGTCAGCAATGGATAGAAACCTTGTTTGTGCTACTTGCGTTCTGATGGAATTTTGGTTTCCTCAACTGGTCCAAAGGGAAATCCCGGCGAAGCTGATTGGTCAGCGTAGCAACTTCAGTGACGTGATGGAATTCCCTCGTCGGTGAAAAGGGGTTTCCTTAGTCAGTTGCTAGGGATACAGATGTTGGACGAGGCGGCGTTCGAAGTCCTTTCTGGGTTCCTGTAGTTATGGTGAGTTTCAGAGTTTGGATGTGTTGACCTGATGGCTAGTTGTTGCACAAGCAGATCGGGGGTCGAGCCGGCTGCAAGTAAAGGTCGCAGTCTGCTCCGTGATGTAACGAGGCTTCCGGCGAGGCGATGTAACGGCCATGGCACGAGAAGAGCGACGTCCGGGCAGCGACGGTGGTGACGACTGGCAAAGATGACCGGCATAAGACGACGATGAAATTCCTTTGTTCAAAGTTTTATAGGCTTTCGTAGAGGCTGGGTCTACACAATACTTGTCCAATCAGATAAGGTGCGGGGTGGAGTCACACCCCAATTCTGCCCTCTAGGAGGCCGGGTTGGCACCTTGTGTGGGCGCTGCTTTGATAGCATAGTTGTTAAAAAAAGTCTCATAACAAGGACATCTTTCCTAGTATGGTTTCTTCATATAAACCAATGCATTTGAAACATTTCTAGCTTTCAATCAATACCAAACATGAAGTATTTCACAAACATTCTGTAGATTTCATTTGTCACTGAGGGCTATAACTCAATAACTATCCATAACAGTTTTGTTAAACACATGGAACATGTACACACAAAAACCTACAGAAACATAAAGCAAACATACATTACTCAAATAAACACAGTTTTACTGTTTGTCCATTTAAAATTTGGAAGCTTGTGATCGCTTCTTTGTGAGCCTAGAATGTGTATTCCTCTCAGACGTGGGTCGCAGGCGTGAAACAAAAGGCACTTTCAGAAACCGGTTTGGTGGGTTTTTGATTGTAGAGCCTCTTATTGTTTTAAGGTGTAAAAGTTAATTAGCACGCAGTTGTGATCGCGACTGGCAAGTCATCCTGTGGATTACCTTGAAAATGAATCAAAGCTCAGACATGTAGGCACCAACCAATCTTTTAAGAAAAATATGGTCTGTGACTTGTTCGGTTCTGGAACGATCCGTTGACTCCTTACATCATCAAGTCTGGATTCCTTACTTAGACCTTATTGATGCTTCTTTTTAGCTGCATATTGAGTTATGGTATGTCATAATTAAATTTATGTGTTTTATTTTAATATTATTTTATCTCTTTATATCTGTATGTGTATGTATGTATGTATATATATATATATATATATATATATATATATATATATATATATATATATATATATATTGTAGTTTTATTATGCTTATATGTACATATTCTATTTATTAATTAATTAATAATAGTAATAATTATTTTTTGTATTATTATTTATTATAATTATTATTATTTATTTCTTTATTTTTATCATTATTTAGCGTTGCATTGTTATAAATGGGCATTGTCTGTGGGTGTGTTTCAATGTGTTTTGTAGTTAATAGTTAAAATGTTAATAAAATATGAAATAAAAAAGGCGACTTCAGAAAAGAGTGCCAAAATCCCTGCTGTTTATGACTTCAAGACTTAAAGTCAAGATCTGGCCCTTGAGGGTGCCCAAGGTCCAGATAATGCTAAACTACCTCCCAGTGAGTAGAATGTGTCGTCTTACAACCGAAAACGAGACTGTCATGCTGATACCAGACCTAAACAGCGGAACACCCGCTAGGGTAGACTGCCTGGACGATAACACTCACCTGAACTTTCCCGGGAGAGACCGTGGAACAGGTCCTCCTCATTTGCAAACCAAAGGGGGACAAGCTCGAGGGAGTCCAGTGGTACCTCCAAGGCAAAGCAGCAGCACCTTGACGCAGCCTTTCCAAGGAGTCAACGAACGAACCCACAAAGATTCCGTGCTGATCAATCTGAATCCCCTGAAAGGAAAACATAACTTTAAAGACGCAATAGACTGTACCTGAACACCAGAGTTAGACGCTAACTCAACACCTGATGCCTCAGGTCACCACTGCATCACACAAACACTTGTGAATGAAACCCTTCCAATTCCTAAGAGTGCTGTCTTGGTTGTTTGCCACTCCGCTGTACTCAGAATCAATCCAAATCCTACCTGTGCCATGCTAACTCCAGTCCCTCAACTCCAAGTGACCAGAAAGGGGGAGGAAGCAACTTGCTAACACAGACCCACTATCCTACACTGATAGTATAACATTAACAAATTTTTGTTATATGTGGCATTTTAAGAAGACACCTACACCTAGCTATGTTTCCTAAACCCAATACACACACTGTCTTCTCCACTGCACTGCTAGGACCCATCTCTAGCAGAAAGGAACTATTACACATATGTGACACTTGTTTGTTGTGCTAAACCCACTCAATGTCCTTGTGTCTCAGTGTTCTGTTCTTTTTCTCTCTTTATTGATCTCTCTCTTTTTGTTTTCATGTCAATTCTTTTCCTCTTGCCTCACCAGGGAACCTCCACAGATGATTTTTAAGTCTAGAGCTCTTACGCAGTTAAAGATAAGCCAAATCACTGCTTTTGTGATTTCATTCATTCGTTCATTTTCTTGTCGGCTTAGTCCCTTTATTAATCCGGGGTCGCCACAGCGCAATGAACCGCCAACTTATCCAGCAAGTTTTTACGAAGCGGATGCCCTTCCAGCTGCAAAATATCTCTGGGAAACATCCACACACACATTCACACACACTCATACACTACGGACAATTTAGCCTACCCAATTCACCTGTACCGCATGTCTTTTGACCTCACAAAACCCTCGAGTACTTGTTTAGAGATTTTTTTTACAGATTTGTGTGTGTTGAGCATCAATTAGGACAATGTTAGCACCTGTTAGGCTTTAATTGTGGGGAGAACTGGGTAATTTTGAGCTTTTGTCAGCTAATTTCAGCTTCCGGGTTTAAAATTATTTTTTGGGCGTGATAAAAATCGACGACGTATCGCAGAACTGCATGTGCAAAGATGACGTGTCAGTTTCTCATTATTATTCATAGCAGAGTTTTCTTATCCTATAAGATATCCTATAAGATAAGGTGTTTGCTGCAAGCATTTTTGTCGGGAGAGCAGTACGAGAATTGGAGAATGGCGGGTGTTGTCTTTTATCAGGAGTTCATTCACATTTAGACACATCGCCGTGCTGCTGTGTTCACCTAAATCCTACAGATTACCGGCAGGGCTAATGGTTAAAATAGACAGGTCAGACACCTGCTGCACTGAGTCTGCATTCAGACCCGAGGATTGAGGGAAAAGTCCTCATTTAGTGTTTATATGAACACAATTATCTTTATAATGATATAAAATGTGTAAAATGTGATATAAAATGTGGTTATGTGTATATGAAATTTCAAATGTAGCATGGCATTAAATTACTGTTTATTTCTTTGCCTTTTAACTTTGTAAACTATAAAATCATGGGTTTCCGCATGGTTTGTGTCTCATTTTGTGAACCAACTGACAGTTGCTCGCTCCCCACCTTCTCCCCTGCTCTGCTGGCCATGCCCACTCTGATGCAACTTTTGAAAAAATTCTGAGGTGGACCTCAACCGAAGGTGGGGGGTGTCATGACCCTTTAATAATATACTTCAGCAGGTGTTTGCTGGTTGCATAAGGTTGTCTCCCTCTTGCATACATTCTTTATATGTATGGAATACTTCCAGAAAACTTCACCGTAAATTCAATATACTTACGCAGTTCTTTGCATGTTGGATATCTTGTTATTACCCCCTCTTTCCCAAGCATTATAGTTTGTTCCTTTGCACTTTATAGAAAGGTACACCTTAAATTCAGAACCTATACGGTACTTTGCATGTTGCACATCTTTTTACCTCTTTATACTGGTGACACGGTGATGTAGTGGGTAGTGCTGTTGCCTCGTAGCAAAAAGGTCACTGGTTTAAGCACCAGCTGGTTCAGTTGGCATTTTTACCTCGTGTTCATGTGGATTTCCTGTGGCTGCTGCAGTTTTCCTGTCAAAAGACATTTGCTATAGGTGAATTGAATAGCTAAATTGGCCATATGTGGGTGTGAATGCAAGAGTGTATGGGTGTTTCTCAGTAGTTAGGTCAACTATTTACTCTGTCAGCTGTAGGGGTGTAACGATGTTACAAACCGACCTGAATTATTGCGATACACCAACCACGTTACGTATCGCGAAACGTTCGAGGTTACAGAAGTAAGTGCCATAGAGTGGATGAAATCCACGAGTGGGAAGATTTGGTTCAGAAGCTGCTTATCTGAAAGAGTATTGAACGGGCCAATGAATGCAATGTATTGGCAGCGTAAGCTTGCACAGGTGTACCTTATTGCCAATTATCCCAGCATATAAGCACACCTGGAGCGAGCAGACGCCATCCTTTTAAGCTGAAGAGACTTTCAAACAGCTATGGGACAGGCATTATGGTGACGGAGTATGGCACTTCCCTTTCCCTCCTCGGGGAACGAAGGGTTACTTCTGTAACCTCGAACGTTCCCCTTCGGTTGGGGAACTTCAGTGCCATAGAGTGGATGAAATCCACGAATGGGAGAAGTATGGAAAGCGCCATAATGACTGCATCTTACCAACGCCCCCGATGAGGGGATTGTCAAGCAAGCGTGATGCACCCACATCATGGGAGGCGCGGTCCTCCAACGTGTCCCTGGCCCTAAATTATCCTACTTCAACAGAAGTTTTACGGATTTAGATTTTTGGGAAGTCGTGAGCATCTAGATAATTCTAGGAAAATACGACATTACGTTGGGAAGCGTGCAATCCCGATAGGGAGGACGCTGCGGAGGCCATCCGTTACCCAAGGGGGGATAGATGGCAGAATTTACATATGGACTAGCCCTAAAAAGGGGGAGTACGCATAGCAAAAGAGTGGTTAGCGGAGAGGGAAGACACGGGTCCGCCCAGGGGGGGGGGACTTAACCGTGGCTGAATAAGCATATGGGATCGCCTAGTGGGGATCACGCATAGCAGGCACCTTTACCCAAATCGCGGGCTGACCAGCGGGCAGACCTACAACGTAGTGGGCCAGCAAGTGACTCCTCCGCTGAGTCAGTGCTGGGGGCCACGGAGGAATCTGCAGGGCTCACCTGACGGGGAACTTTACTGACAGATAAAAAGGCGCACATACCTCCGTGTTAGGGAGAATGGCGCAGCAAGCGTGTTTCAACACCCTACCGGATTGTTTCCTCAATCACCAAGGGTTACCTAATACCCTTGAGGAAACCGGCTCCACTCGCAGATTGTAAAACCTTGCAAATGTGTTGGGTGTCACCCAGCCCGCAGCTCTACAGATGTCTGTTAGAGGGGCGCCGCGTGCGCGCGCTCGAGAGGATGCGAAGCTCCGAGTGGAGTGCGCACGCGCTCTCTGGGGACGCGGCTCACCTCAGCTCTGATAGTGAAAGAAAGGCATCCACAATCTAGTGGGTACTTATTTCGGTACGGCACTTCCCTGCTGCCGACCGCTATAACAGACGAAGAGCTGCTCAGATGATCTAAACCCTAAGTGCGGTCTGGATAATACGCAAAACGCGAACTGGACAATAAAGAAGGGCTGGGTCTGCCTCCTCCGAGGGCAGCGCTTGCAGGCTCACTACCTCGTATTAAAACGGAGTGGTAGGAACCTTGGGCACAAATCGCGGGCGGGGTCTCAGGACGTGAGAGAAAGCCAGCCCAATTACAGGCACGAGTCACTGACCGAAAAATGCCTCCGGGTCCCCGACCCTCTAATCGATATCAACGCGACCAGCAGAGCTGTCTTCAGGGACAGAAAGATACTGAGTCGAGGACCGAAGGGATCTGACGCGGCTTGTGTAGCGAGGGCGAGATCCTAAGAGGGCATGAGAGGGGGCGGGGTGGATTAATTCGCTTAGCGCCCCTGAGGAACCGGATGATGAGGTTATGCGTTCCCACGGTGCTGCCAGCCACCGCGTTATGAGAGCGAAGATGGCAGCCACGTAACCTTGAGTGTGGAGGGCGACAGCCTGCTCTCCAGCTTCTCTCGGCGTAAAGAAAGCACAACGCTGATCTGGCAAATTACGGGGGTCTTCTCTGCGAGAGACACACCATTCAGTGAATAGACTCCACTTCAGGGCATAGGCGCGCTCGGGGAGGGGGCTCTAGCCCGAGTGACGGTATTAGCCACCGCAATCGGAGGTTACCTAAGTCTTCCTTGCATCTAATGACCTCCAAAGATCAGCGAGGGTGCCAGATGGTGCCCTGTCCCTGAGAGAGTAGGTGCTCTCTCGAAGGGACTGCCAGGGGAGGGCTATCGCGAGGGAGAGCTCTGACATCCAGGTCCGGTTGAGCCAGAGGGGCGCAACCAGCAACCTGTTCCTCGTCCTCCCTGACCTTGCACAGTAACTGCGCGAGCAGGCTCACTGGGGGAAACGCGTATTTGCGCATGCCCCGAGGCCAGCTGTAAGCCAGTGCATCCGTGCCGAGAGCACTCGGTCAGGGAAAGAACAACTGGCAATGAGCGATCTCGGGGGAAGCAACAGATCGATCTGGGCTTCCCCGAATCGCGCCCATATCAGCTGAATAGACTCGGGGTGGAGTCTCCATTCTCCAGGACGTAAGGCTGCCGTGAGAGCGCATCGGCTGCACGGTTGAGCTTGCCTGAATATGAATGGCGTGCAGCGATTTCAGCCGCGAATGACTCCAGAGGAGCAGACGGCGGGCGAGCTGAGACATGCGGCGAGAGCGCATACCCCCCATACGGCTGATTTACGCCACCGCCGCCGTACTGTCCGTCCTGACCAGCACGTGTTGCCGCTCCAGCACCGGAAAAAAACGGTGGAGAGCGAGGAACACTGCCAACAGCTCCAGGCGATATGCCAATGCAACTGGGTACCTTTCCACAGGTCTGCAGCCGCATGCCCGCAACGCACAGCCCCCCAGCCCGTGTTGGAAGCGTCTGCTGAAACGACAACAAGACTGGACGCCTGTTCTAGAGACACCCAGGCCTGTAGGAACGAGGGGTCGCTCCAAGGGCTGAGGGTGCGGCGACACAGCGCAGTAACAGAGACTCGGTGTGCGCGCGTGCCATGCGCGTCTGGGGACTCGATCGTGAAGCCAGTGCTGAAGTGGTCTCATATAGAATAATCCGAGCGGCATGAAGCGGCTGCGGATGCCATATGCCCCAGGAGCCTCTGAAATAGTTTCAGTGGGACCACTATTTTACTGTCGAGCTCTCTCAGACAGTACAGCATCAGCTGAGCGCGTTCTCCGGAGAGGCGCGCTGCCATGGTGACCGAGTCCAGCTCCAGCCCGAGAGAAGAGATCCTCTGCACGGGGGCGAGTTTGCTCTTTTCTCGGTTGACCTGAAACCCCCACAGGTGGAAGTGCCAGAGCACTTTGTCTCTGTGCATAATCAATTGCTCCGAGAGAGGGCAAAAATCAGCCAGTCGTAAAGAAATCGAGTATGCAGATGCCCGCGAGCCGAAGGGGCGCTAAGGCACCCTCCGCGGGCTTGGTGAGGACCCGCGGAGACAGAGAGAGCCCGAAGGGGAGGGCTTTGTATTGCCAAGCTCGACCTTTAAACGCAAACCGCAGAAACTGACGGTGGCGAGAAAGAGTGGAGACATGGAAATACGCGTCCATCAGGTCTAATGCTGCAGACCAACCCAGAGGACGAACGCACCGGAGGATGCGCTTCTGCGTGAGCATTCTGAACGGCAGCTTGTGCAGGCAGCGGTTCAAAACGCGCAGATCTAGGATTGGCCGTGACCCACCACTCTTTTTGGGCACGATGAAGTGTGGGCTGTAAAACCCGCTCTCCATCTCGGCTGGAGGGAGCGACTTGATTGCATCCTTCGCCAGGAGGACAGCAATCTCCTCTCGCAAGACAGGGGCGGACAGGGGGCTGACCCTGGTGAATACACACCCGAGACTTGGGGGGCCGTTTCGCGAACTGAATTGCATAGCCGAGTCTGATTGTGCGTATGAGCCACCGCGAAGAGCTGGCCCGCGCTAACCAGGCAGGCAGAGCTCCCGCTAATGGACTCATCGCTACAATCGCTGACGTACCAGCAGTGGGGCAGCGCGGAGTGGGTGTGCTGATCCGGGAAGCGCGCGGGTCCCACGGAAAAGCTGGATATGAGATATTTGCTCTCACTCCGCACCCGAGCTCCGGAGGGGAGGCTCGAGGGGTGGGAGAAAGGAGACCGTCCTCCCAGCGCTCGTGAGCCACTGGCGAAACGCACCGAATCTGCAAGCTAGAAAGCATAGCGTCCCAGACTGGCAGATTTCGGGCTGTCACATCCGGGGAAGTGAAAAGTGCCCTTTCATAATGTTTTCATGGCAGTAAAAAGTGCCGTTGGAAATGGGGTCCCGCCCTCCAGCGGGGAAAGAGCAAGTTCCCTCTTCTCCAGATGGCCTGTCCCAGGGACGCTTCGCGGTCCGTTGCCAGACTTAGCGGCGTTCTGGGCAGGGGGGCTGCCTGCTTCCGAGGTGCCCGACGCGCTCGCTTCGCCAGAGGCGTGTGCGGGGGCGGAGCAGCTCTCGTAGGCGGGCGCTTTCGGCAAGGAGCAGGTATGAATGGCACGGCGGGCGGAGCGGGCTACGGACCGCCGATAAGACATCACACATCAACTGCTCTCTCACCGCCTTGAATTCCTGGGTGAATTCACAGACGGTGTCGCCGAACATGGCTTGGGATATGGGGAAAGTCAAGAAAGCGGACTTTGTCGACTTCGCGCATATCGAAGAGCTAAGTCGGCGGCGGTGCGAAGCTCGTAAGCCTGGGTTGGACCCACCCTCGTGCAGCTCGGCCAGCGCCTGCGCTAGGTAGCGCTGGTAGGTGGCTATCGCATGCAAGGCGGAAGCAGCCTGGCCCGCAGCTATGTAAGCTCTAGCTCTGAGGGAGGTAGATAACTTACAGGCTTTGGATGGGAGACGAGGCGGACCCCGCCAAGAAGAGGCGCCGCGCGGATTGACCGCCATCGCGCACTCAACCTGATGAATCACCACATACCCCCTGGCTGTTCCACCGTCAAGAGTGGTGAGGGTGGAGGGACACGCAGCACGAGCAGAAAAAAGTGCTTTTCAAGACCGCGTGAACCTACTGTGCACCTCCGGGAAGAAGGGAACGCCCCTCTAGTCGGTCCGGCCGCGGAGCTGGGGGATAAACCATCTTCAACCCACGGCCGAAGCAGCCCGGGAAAGCACGGCTAACATGTCCGTTTGAGGATCCGTAGTGACAGCGCTCACCAGCCTGTAGGGGGCGAGCGGGTCTGGATCATCATCGGACAATGAAAGCCCACCCTCCGATGCCGCGGTGGACATCTGGTCTCCGGTGTCATCGGGCGTAAGGGCTACCATCTGTTAGACGGATCGCTTCCCCCGCCCGAAGCTTGGATGGAGCGCTTAGAGGAGCGGGAGGTCCGCGGGCCCGTGGGCGACGGATTATCTCTCGCTGAAACCCTCAGATCTGCCCGAGTGCCCGCTGCAGAGCAGGGGACAACTGGGGTGGTTCGCCCTCTTGCAAAGGCTGGCCGCGATCTTTACTGCGCAACAGTCATGGCATCGCAATGACGACATGAACTGCCCGCGAGCAGCGCATTAACATGCTGGACCCCCCAGACATGCAACGCAGTGCCCGTGCCCATCATCCGAGGACAGGAAACCACCGCATCCAGAAACGCACAGTCGGAGCGACGTCCTGAAAAGGACGTGCTGCACGACTGTGTTGCTCTTTCTGTGAAGTTTGCAACTTTATACGCACCGCTCTGGAGGACCGGACCCAAAGAACGCCAGGCAAGGGAGAAACCCAGCTTGACCGTCTGCCGCTGCGTGTACACACTCTGGACCGGGAGAATGCTCTCGTTCGCTCAGAATCGCTGGTCACAGCAGGAGGAACCCTCATCGACTCGATCAGAAAGTCTCTGAAGCGAAAAGGATGGCGTCTGCTTGCTCCAGGTGTGCTTATATGCTGGGATAATTGGCATTGAAGTACACCTGTGCAAGCTTACGCTGCCAATTCATTGCATTCATTGGCCCGTTCAATACTCTTTCAGACAAGCAGCTTCTGAACCGAATCCTCCCATTCGTGGATTTCATCCACTCTATGGCACTGAAGTTCCCCAACCGAAGGGGAACTCTTGTGTCGTACCGCAGTACTCTCACGCCCCCTGCTGCCCATTGTTGAGGTTGACGTCACTTGTCTCTAACTAATTGAAGCAATTTAAACTAGTGCTGTCAATCGATTAAAATAATTAACTAATTAATCATACCTTTTTAAAAAAATTATTCACATTCAAAATACTGAAATTTTTAATTCTGGCTATTCAAATGTAAAATTAATGTAAATGCAAGACAAAAACTATTTAAATTAAAAATATAATTGTTTATTAGAATTTTTTTTAACTTGTAACACAGATTTCTTCATGTAAACAACATACCCACAATAAACCATCAAGACCCTGGCTTGACAGCCATATTTATTACAGAAATAAAAACACAGGCATGTTAATGCCATTTGAATTTCAAAACAATCAATGCCAATAAAGAAAAAAAAAAAGATTTCCAAGTTGGATTCTAAGTGCACTGCAAAAAAAAAAAGGCAAAATACAGGCATTGCAGATGTAAAAAATTATAATAACAATAAAGTATTGAATACAAACAATTGCACTCATTGTAAAGATGTATTGCTGTGAGTTGAGAACGGTAATTATAAAGTAGGAACAATTTTACTCAGTCTTCTTTTACATTCAGTCATATGCTAAGACAGTCCAGTCTGTTGACATTATCCGGGAACAATGTGGCCCTTTTCTGTTGAATGATGTGAGCTGAGAGTGCAGCGCAATCTCACGGCAATTCGTAACTTTTTGATTTAATGGCTACAGACGTTTATGCAGGTTTGTTGCTAAGAAACACATGCACACACACACACACACACACACACCGCGTACAGGACAGGGCAGGCGGAGCGACTCCCTTCAGATTCAACACGCATAATCACGTTCATCAAATTTGCTTAAACTAAGCGTTCTCAAATATGTCTGTATTTCACAAGGAATCTGACACAACAACATGAAGCAGACACTTGTGTGTAAGGGGGAAACACGTCAAACTTAATGACACATTCATTCTGAGTACATTTACATAAGACACCAATACTCAGATTTTAATATCATTAAGATAACACTCGAGTCTACCATGTAAGCAGCTATTTTTGTCTACCTTAAAAGACCACAGAGTCACGAAATGCGGAGGTTTTTCTTTCCATTCACCATGCGGTATCAAATTCCATTAAAACATAGGTCGAAGATTAAAAATGAAACACCAGAAATTGCATGAAACTCTGGAGAAAACGCTGGAGAGCCTGTTGATGCAATATTAATTGTTTTATACTGAAACTTGCCTTCAAAAAGCGTTTCCTTGGCCTTATCCATATTTCTTTGCATGTTGAACACACATCGGACATTTTTTTTAACGGGTTAATTATTTCAAAATAATCGCATGCGTTAACGCACTAATTTTGACTCAAATAATTTAAACACAACTGTATTTTATCACATTTGATTAAAATATTGTAATGATGAGCTTTTGTTCTAAATATTATATTTTAAAGTTAGTATTTTCCAAGTGCATGTCATGTGACTTGAGTGAGCGACAACACTCTGTCACTACTGTACGCAGGATGGCTGCTTCGCAATTATTGAGATTGCAGATCCCCCAGACACATTTAAGTCACTTGTGTGGAAAGATTTTTGTTTTCCAGTGGAGTACAGAAATATAATTTGTGTCGTAGACAAAGCACACGCCTATCTGTCGGAACTGTTTCACGAAACTTATTTATAAGGAATAACATTTAAAATGTGTGGAAATTTCACAATGTGAAGAAGCAAAAGACTGACAACAGAACTGCCAACAAAAGTGATTTAATGTACAAAAGTGAAACCAGAATAATGCCCAAATTTATACAAAAAAGAGAAATATTTACAATATTAAAAGGAATATAACAAAGTGGCAAATTTACACAAAGTATCGAACAAAAATTAGTTAAACTCGAGTAAGGGGATGATAGTGAAACCAAACAAAAAAAAAGAAATATAACAAAACAATTCTAACTCATGAATAACACTTTACCTCGCTAAAAACTGATGAAAAGGAAAGGTCTTGAGCGCCAAGCGCCGCATTCTTCCCTATGCTGAACTGTAGAATAAAATAAATACAAAGATGACCTTCAACTCTTACCTGATGTCTTTAACAATACATTTTCTTCATGTTTGCAAAATAGAAGTTGTAGGACATCTTCCCTATCCAACTTACTCTGCGAAAAGAGTGAACTTGAGGAGGTGTATCTAAATATAATAACTAACAAATCAATCAAGATAAAATTGAACAAAAAACAAAAATATTCTCAAAGTTGGTAAACATAAAGCTAAATAATTTTACCCAAACTAAAGTTAATCAAAAACAACGAAAATCATAATCATGTCAGCATAACACACGAAAAACGAGATTAAAGGAAAAAGTGCTCTCCTCCGTACTTCCTGGTGGCCTTTTTATATCCCTACGCCATCTCCGCCTCGGCCAGCTGCATTCCCTTGCACCGTGTGTTGTAGGAATGAACAAGATTCTCCTCGCAAGGCGCTGCAGTCGTGGAAATAACCGATTTTGTTTCTCCCAGAACAAGAGCAATTTTCCTCTGATGACTCCTCCAACTAAAACTTTTAACAGTAGGCTACTCTTGCACTGACTTCATCCATCACTATTGGGCGTCTCATATCTTCCTATTCTGCAAAGCTTTTCTTCCTATTCTGCTTTTTTGATGATCCACTGCCATGTGCCACTACATACACCCGCAATTAATTATAATGTATTTTTTCATTAGCCGACCATCGGATTATCCGCATCGCCCATGGATATAACGGCCATACATGCATAACTAACGGGAGGCAAAATACAACCTATACATGGCAATGTAAAAATAGCAAAATAATCAGCCAATGGGGTAAGCAAATTAATCTTGTTTTTTCTTTTGACGTAAGATTATTTTGCTTACCCCACTGGCAGATTATTTTGCTTGTTTTAAGAAAAAACTCTTAATATTGCCATATTATTTCTCAAAACAAGACAATATGTTTTGCTTGTCTAGGAAATTCTTATTGATTTAGGATTTTTGATTTTTCACCTTACAAGTACATATGTATATTTATTCATTATTTAAATGGAAACCTATCTATCTAAGTTATCTGATAACTTAAGATAATCAAAAATGAGCATCACTGTCTGTGTCTGCACAGACAAAAAGGCTTACCTAATAAATGTGGACATTATGGTGTTTTTGAAAAAGAACTTAAAACTTAAAGGGGTGGTCCACAATGTAATTTTAAGGCTTGGTTGTGTTTATAAGATGCAAAGCAGTGTGTGTTCATGTTTCACTTGAAGGAAATCGCGTTATTTTTTCATATATCTCACTTTGATTATGCACAGCTACTCAGCTAACATCAAAACGACTGTCAGATTTCCTTGTTCCCCTGAAAGGCCCACCCTTAAGTGACTCTGATTGGTCATCGTTATAATGTGCTGCGATTGGCGAATCGGGTCCATGTCATGCGCTTTTCTGCTGTGTAAACCTCAGTCAGCCTTCTGCCTGCTCTTTATAATAAAATCTGACAGTGTCTGTAACGAGTGAAACTGGGGTGCGGCACCTTTAATAGCGTTTGCGTGTATGTGTGGTGTGAATGTTGTCTCCATCTATGTCTGTGTCTGTGTGTGTGTAGGTGTGTGTGTGTGTGTGTGTGTGTGTGTGTGTGTGAATTTGTGAACTTTCTGTAACAAGCGCATGTGCGCTGGACTTTCTTTTTCCCTGATGCTCCGATTCAGTTATTTTCTGTAATATATATCGTGACAGAAGAATAAAGCACACGATGTGGGATGCTACCTGTTTGAGCCTGGATTAATTGTTCTGTATCTGGAATATGCAGGTATAAGTAATATGAATCATCCACATATCTTTTGCGACTTCATTATCTGACATGTGAAACACATGGAAAAGCTGCCTGAAGACAATCAGTGCAGTCCCGTGCGCACACACATAAGAGACACGAACGTGCTGGTTGAGTGTGTGTGTGTGTGTTTACAGCAGTTTGACTGATAAATATGAATATGTAGCTCAATCATTTGCCCGCAAAGCAGTATTTCGCATTGTTTACATCGTTGCCACAGCATTCGGATAACACTAGACACTGTACATGTCATGATCAATTTTAACAAATAAAAACACTTACTGGTTGTACCTGACATCTTCTGTTGAGGAGATTTTAGCCAAATCCAGCACTGAACTGGGAGAGATTCTGGAGCTGTTTTGTCAAATCATGCTTGCTGTGTATTTTAGAATTCTCTGGAACATAATTAATATTGAACTGTAAGCACTTCTGTCTTTGTGTCGTGTCCTTTATGAGCCCAAATACAGAAACAGACGAAGCTCTGTGAAAACAGTCGTGTTTAGACACATTTTTAGCTTTATCTCTGCTATAGCGTTTGCGCAGTAATGAACTTTTGTGATGTCACAGGGGGCGGAAGTATTTTTTGTAGTCCCCAAAATTCGTTCATTGTAGGCTTTGCAAAGCTAACTCTGTAAAAACAAAGGTCGCCCTTTGCATGGAACTTGGAACTTTTTACATTCAGAGATGTTGTTTATGTTCACACACCTATATTACACATCAACTAAAGTTTAAAATATAATATCATAGTGGACCACCCCCCTTTAATGGAATATTCCAAATGTCCTTACAGAGGACAAGCCTGTTGATCTTTCACTAGTCTACACTGCAGTTATTTAATTCTAGTTTACTTAGTTAAGATGGCTGCACTGAAGAGAATTGTTTTTTTCTTACTATTCTTTAATTGAGGTTTTTATTTAATTTTTGTTGTTTCCTTGGGTATCCTTATTGTAGTAAAATGTGATGGCAAGTTAATAAAAAAAAGTTTAGATGTTGTTGTTATTAAGTTGTTTTTAAGTCTATTGTTCCTTAGCATTGCTGTTAAGATGAAATAAACCCTAACCGCACAGCAAAAAGAAACCGAACCGAACTGTGGCTCCAAAATCGTGAAATGAACCGAACCGTGTCTTTGGTGTATCGTTACACCCCTAGTCAGCTGTGGCCAGTACTTCTCTCCAATGTCGCCAGAGAGCCATAATCACATGGACTCACCTCATCACCAGAACCTGCTGCCAAAGAGAGAGAATATAACCAGAAGGGACCACTACTTAATTTAGCTATAACCTCTAACATTTCTCTCTTTCTCTCTCGACAGACTCGACCAACTGATCACGGCATCCACCATCTTCATCAAACTGCACTCAACCCACCCCTGAAGAACACCCTACTCAACATCCAGAAGCCTATACTACGAGCACTTCTTACCTTTTTTCATTGCACTTACTTTCTGGATTGTAAATAAGGGTGCTTTTACACTTGGTTCAATTGCCTGGACTGTATCCAAGTTTAATTTTCCCCCCTTGCTGCCTTCTCGGTTGGAGTGTGTTCACACTGTGTTTTTTCCTCCTGAACCATGGTACGCTTGCTTCATCGAGCTGCTGTTTTGTTTACGGCTGTTGTTAGGTGACGGTTACAAAAGCCTAGCGCCAAAATGGAAAGACTGCTACATATCGCAGTCATTCTACTTTTACTGAATCTTTTAGTTTTGGACATAAAGAAAGCAACTTGTGTTCATCTGCCACAAAAATATTAAAAACATTCAAAACATCACACATTGTCTGCAGAAGCTGTTTTAGGAGGAGATAAGCAGACATCACTGTGTAATACTGTGTTTGCCCTGGCTCAGTCCCGCTAGTCTCCAAGGTACAAAACCTGACACACACACTCATAAATGATTGTTATGAAAACTATAAGTTTTTGTAGTTGGCGGTTACGCTACACGCTTACCCGAGCCAGTGCTCTTTAGAAAAGCAACCTCTAATTCAATCGCTAAGGAATTATACTGTGACTGTGACAAAGAAGACACCACTTTTTCTGTGAGACTGACACAGATGCTAACATTTCTTCCTCTCTTTTCAACAGACAACAGAACACGGCATCCACTACCTTCACCAGACTGCACTCAACCCACCCCCAGCGAATGCAACAATGTGACTTGATTAAGTGAAGTTTATTTAACAAATCTTTTTGTATAGTGTACCAGCTCACACTGTAAAGCCAAAGCTCATGATTAATTTGCTCACACTGTATTCACACTGTAGGCCTGATTGTGACTTGACTGCTCACATTATGCATATGAATGCATATTAATTCCTTTTTTTAATTAGTTTGTATCTATCAAATATATGATTAGAATATCATGCATTTTTTATTCTTTGTGTGATTTACCATGATTGGTCCCGTGTTACTGTTGTAACACTGTGAACCAGGTTGTGTGAGTATTTCTGATTTTGTGCAGGTGCAGTGAGAGCACAAACATTAAGTGCAACTCAACAGCTCATAATTGATTTAACTGTGTGATTTTCTTTTAAGAGCCAAATTTATTTAAATGTCAGAAAATGTATCTAACCATTAGATTGCAGTTCAGAATGGTTACACACAGAATGACAAAGCTGAAATTTATTTCCAGAAATGCGTGAATGCTTGTAGCAATTGTTCGCTTTCTAAACAAATTTTACAAATGCTTTTCTTATTTCTTCATTCAGGGCTCATTAGGACAAACATGGCTCATGTGTAAGTAATGAAATGTAATGTTGTATTGTAATGTAAAAAAAAAACCTTCCTGTGCACATTACTGCCATTTTAATCTCGAATGACTAATTTCTGACAGAGACCAAGTCACACAAGATGGAGTGACAGCAGTTAATGCATCCTGATCAGGGGCTTGTTGCTTGTGCAGTGACCTTTTGATAACTTGACCCACCGAGACTTACACTAATAGACTGTGACAAGTCTCTTCCATTCTAAGCCACGGACCATAATCCACATAGCCTAATGAACTATCGGTTTGGATTTCAGATGGACTATAAGCTCCCCCTCACTCTTCTCTCTTATTTGCAATCAAACCAAGAGTGAAACTAGGGAGGGAAAGAAAGAATGAGGCAAGCCAATAAATTACATTATCTTGAGGGAGGTTGTACCAGTGCGCGATCCAAGTTTACAATGCTGAATGAAAGAGGACAGATGCTTTGGATTTGATTCTGGGAGCTTTTAAACCTCAATTGGTTTTATTTTGTCACAAGGATTCAACAAAGGGGAGAGTTACAAAAACAAAGGTAGGGAGATTAAAGATGAATTATTTATGTAATAAGATGATTTTTTTTAATGTTGTGCATACATTATGCTGGTGTGATGTGGCAAGGGTAAAACTTATTTATTATTTGTTGAGACATTTCGCAAATTATACAGATGCAAACTATTCAAAATACACAGGTGTATTATGCTTTTGGCTTTTTTAATTAAAAGTTGTTTAAAACTAAACATATCAATATATATGAAAAAGGACAGGAAACAAAGTACAGACATATTTTCAGCATTCTTTTACTTAAGTGAGATGTCCTAACTGTGCATTCTTAAATTTATCTCTGTGTGTTAACCCAAAAATCTTTTGAAAAATTAATTTCAATAGCAAAATGACTAACACTTAAAATGGGTATTCATAAAACTGCCATGGCAACTTTATAATGATATATGTCATAAATATGAATGAGATTTTATGCATGCTCATGACAACTGTCATTAAGTGCCATTCACTCAGTTTTGTAATTTAAATACAAAAATGACATTGTTTGAGTTGACCTTTACCTCATTACTAAGGCATCAAAACTACTGTATGGACATCAGTTAGTAAATAAATCAATCATAGAAGTAATACATCTGTCATAAACATTATTGTCTTGAGGCCATTATAATTGTGTCAAAAATATTTTGAAAAAACATACTTTGTCATTAAAACGTTTTATTAATTTATTTTTAAATTAATTGGTTTTATTATTCAATCTGCACTCTTGTAGTTGAGGTCAAGAAAAATCTTAATGATGCTTTTGTAAAATTCATGACAGAATTATAATAGTTTTGTGATATCAATGGAGGGGGTGCACATTTGTGGAATGGTTTTTATAACTGACAGGCCAACATTGTCCTTTAAGACAATTGCTGTACCCTATATATATTTGTCTTTATGTATATATATATATATATATATATATATATATATATATATATATATATATAAATTGTTGGGGTCGTTTTAGAAAAGTCCTGAAACTTCAAGATAAAAATTAAATCTCTTAAAATGGTCATGAGTATTTCTTGACCCATAAATCATCAGGAAGGTAAACTTGTCGGGTCACCCGCTGTCATTAAAAGCACACCATGTAATGGAGGGAGACTGACATAGTATTTTACTATTTTAGCAAAACAATTTAGCTCTGTCACATTCACAGCTTTGAAGTATTAAGGGTGAGACAACATTAATAGTTAACATTAATTGGATGAGAAAGAATCAGGGCTGTTCTGGGAAACACTGCCATCAATTTTTACTACTTCTTGTGAGCGTGGATCAGAGCTCCATGAGACAGTATCTCAAGTTATTTTAATAAATCTAAAAAACATCAGTCAAAGTCTATATTCAACATTACTGTTTATATTTACTGTCTATAGTGAATCTATGTATAGCATTTCTTGAACACATGGATGGATAGAGTGCTTTATTCACAAATGTTTCAAACAAGATTCTAATATTCACATAAGCTAAATGTACATCTTTGGTTAGATACATTGCAGTTCTCTTTGCTAATCTACAACATGACAATGATGTTGTTGCTTTCAACCTGAAGAATTTCTTTGCATACCATCTGGAGAGGTCAAGAGAAAGAGAATTAATAGATGAGAGCATTTGTGACAAGCTTTTATCACATTGACAGATCTACAGGGAGTTGATAGATGTGAACTCGAAATGTTATAGTTTGTGATTGATCCCTAAAGCCTTAGGCCACCTTAGGCAGTACCTCAAAGAAGAAGAGGCAATAACTAATGCTAAATATATTGATTAACAGTTGTAAAAGTTAACACAAATAATGTAATTTATACTCGTGTAGATACAGACAGGTAGGACAGATGGACAGACAGACATACATACTGTATAAACAAATGTTTAACCCTGATATCCCTTCAGCGCTTTTTTTTCTCTTTCTTAGACATGGATATTGGAGGTTTGGAGACTGTGGTGGCCAACTCTGCTTATGTTTCAGCACGTGGGAGCATAGATGGTGCTGCTGCAGCAACTATGCGTGACAAAAAATACCGTAGCAAGCTCAACCTGCCACACATCAGACAATGTGAACAAATGAAGACTATAGTGGATACTTCATTTGACAGTATGTGCGTACGCCAACCAATTGGTAAGCGTCTCTTTCAACAATACCTTGAAAGTGAAGCAGATTACAAGAATCCTGTAGATTTGTGGAAAGATATCGAAGATTACATCGTTGCCCAGGAAAATGACCGAGCTAAGAAAGCACAGAAAATAGTCAACAAATACTATGAGTCTTCCTCCAAAAACTTCTGTGACTTCCTGGGAGACAAAGCTGTGAGCAGGGTGAAAGAGGACTTCAAGAACATTCGAGGAGATCTGTTTAAAGAGAGTGAACAGCAGCTCCTTGTCCACCTTGAAGCTAAAGCACTCACTGGCTTCAAGGACAGCATGTACTTCCTACGTTATGTACAGTTTAAATGGCTTGAGAGCCAGCCTGTTGCTGAAGACTGGTTTATGGATTTTAGGGTGCTTGGGAAGGGCGGATTTGGTGAGGTCCATGCTTGTCAAATGAAGGCAACAGGGAAGATGTATGCAAACAAGAAACTGAACAAGAAGAGGTTGAAGAAACGTAAAGGATATGACGTAAGAGATAGAGGTTAACAGATACATGTATTACAAAACAAAACACACTTGTATCCCATGCAAACCACATATTATATTAATCCAGTGTCCAGACTAGTCCAGAGATGTGCAAACCTCAAATCCCTATAAGTATGCAAAACTGTGCAAGTGGAAGAATGCCAAAGTTCCATAATAGTAGGTAAAATAGCAGTTAGGAAAAGGGGAAAGTGACACATAAAGGCATGAGATTAGATTAATCTGAGAACATGGTTTTAAGCAGCTCTAATTGCAGTGTATTGGCTCAGCGCAAAGAGGCTTGCAGGCTCTGCTTGATACTCCAAAAAGCAGCTCAGGTGCAACTGAGAATAAGACCGAGAGATAAGGAAGAAGATAAATGTTTTCAGGAATTAATGAAAGAAATGATAGAAGTCTTTTGGAATTTTCATAAAACATTTTGAAAGCCATAGCAGAAAGGAGCAACGCAAATGAACTAGAGTTCAGTAAGGAATGTAAAATGAGCATAATCTTCTTGCCTTTAAAGGTATTAGTGAAGTAAATGGAATTAACCTCTTGTTAACATTTATAGTCTTGTTCAGAAACTGTTTACTCTGTTTTTTATATGAAAACTAATTTCAGGCTTATTGTTGATTTAATAAGTATTACATTATTTGTAATTATTTTGTAGTTAGTTGTAGTAATTAAACACTTAATTGCATTTTGTATTTAAAATACCAATAATATTTGCCCTTATATATATATACATTTATTTATTTATTTATTTTTTTTATTTTTTATTTTTACAAATAATGCAAGAGCTTTCCAAGTATAGTAGTATTGCTATATGGAGTTTTGGCTAAAATCATATAATTTGCAAACTTTTTTGGATGCAACAATTAAATAATACCTATTAAATCATACCATGTCAGTGTGATAAAGAAACATGAATAAATAATAAATAATAAAATAAAGCTTGAAACATGTTTAATATGTAAAATAGATATTTTTTTGGTAATACGTGTTTTAGCCAAACAATTTTGTCCAGTAGTAATTTAACAACTTATCAACATGCACAACTAAATGTGGCCACCATTTTAAAAATATTTCTGATTTACCTTGTTTTCCTTGTTGTTTTTTTTCTTCTTATTATTCCTTGATTTCTCATAGGGTGCAATTATCGAGAAGCGAATCCTGGCTAAAGTCCACAGTCGTTTCATTGTGACACTGGCCTATGCTTTCCAGACCAAAACAGACCTCTGCCTGGTCATGACCATCATGAATGGAGGAGACCTCAGGTGCTAATTACATCTATATGTTTGTGTGAAGATGTCATTAATATAAGCAGAATTCAGGTTTTTATTAATTAATTGATTTTAATTTTAGAATGTAATCAAAACAATATGTATGACATTATTTTACATCAAACAGAAAACTTTAAACACACAGCATCTGGTGTAGGGTTGTCTTGTTGTCTAGCAATTGCAGCTTGGTGCAACAACTGATGTAAAAGGTGACATACACAACATTGATTGTTTTCCAAGATGTGTAACTGAGAAAATATTACCTGTTTTATCATTTTTAATTTGTTAAATGTTATTTTGTTTTGGAGGTATTATATATGAGCAATATTACATAAGAAGCTGTGTGATACTCCTCTATATCAGCACCAGGGGCCACTGCTAGCAATTTTGGGCTTTGCAAAAAGTTGGGCCGCCTACCACACTTAATCTGCACTGAATAAACCACCCTAGTTATCTAAAAATGTTTGTTTGCAATTAAGTAGTAGACTGAATACTTAATCGGTTAAATTATTAGAAATTGTTCACCAAAACAAAAAATAAATAAATAATTAAAAATGATGTTAGATCACCCATTCCAAAAATGTGCACCCCCTCCTTGACCATAAAAACAGCTGAATAAAACTTGTTGCTAATTCAAAACATCACTTTAAAACTAATATTTTACTTTATTGCACAGATGAGTGTTGCACCATAAGAAAGACATTGGACAAAATCTTTCAGCTTTCAGGGATCTTTTTCTGCAGGCCCACAGAATGTCAGACAACTTCTGCATATTAACAACATGCTGACCAGGATACAATGACTGCTGGCATTTTAAAAATAATGTATGCCTCTTTGTAGAACCAGTGCAGAAAACATACAGTTTCTCTACGAGGAGAAATATGTCATAAAACAATCTTTACAGACTGTGTTATGTCTGTAAAGATGTAATAGAACTTTTTATACTTTTAATGTTGTCCTTCACTTTCTTGTTCCACAACTCTCACACTCTTGACAAATCTCGTAATCATGTCTAACATCAACATCATCACTTATTTACCAGACTCCTAATGTGACCTGCGCTCTTTAATTATTAATTGTATAATATACACATTAATTAAACTTAAGATAATGACCAGCTAAATATACAACACACTGGATTTAGTACTATCAATGAATACCAAATTCAATTAGCGTAGCTGGTAATAAACAGAGTTTTTTTCATTGTGTGCACATATTCTGGACTGTAGACCTTTGTACATTTCACTCATGTTTGCAGCTCCATCATATCCTTGACCCCTGATATTCTTAAAGTCAAGTCCATTGTCTTGAAGGAAAGAGATGACAATATTCTCCAACTTTTTTCCTGTTGTGGACTCAAAGAGTGCAGACCTGTAGAAAATGCTCCTTTACTTCCATGTCACTTACATAGCGAACTACAAAGGATACCTGCTCTTTGTGAGAGACATCTGTGGTCTCATCCACAAGGATCGAGAGGATTTGAGCTTCTATGATTTAATTATGTATTTTCCTCCTAATGAAGGTATCCAAAGACATTATTATGTCAATCTGGCTTATGTTTGAAAGAAGGGACACTTGGTGTCTTTCCATGGAGGCTTGTTTTTCATGGATGGCATCCAAATGCAGCATCATTACATGTATTCGGCCAATGTTTTCTCAAGTTCAATAAAGTTGCCTTGGTTGGCACTTGAGCTTGTATCATCATCCCCTCCAGCGTAGTGCTAAAGTAGTAGCAGCAAAAGTTGCCTGCCTTAAAGCTTGCCCCTATCATGCCAGATACAAGAAAATGTTAATCAAGCATGTTAGGATTTTTCTGTTCCTTTGTCGTTCTCTCTCTCTCTTGTGTTGTTTTCTCCTGAATATGCTTATCATATGGGCCTCTGTGCTGACATGCTCTTTAATTTTTCCAATGGCACTCCTCCATGTATCTATGCCTAATGTCTTCCAGGCTGTTTTGTCATTGAACTTTTCTTCTCTTAGAGAAATGCCACAACCAAAGCAGTAGATGGCATCATTTTTAGGTGAATATTCCAACCATTGGCAATCTGTCTACCATTCCCTTTAAAGAGACTGTCCTTCTGCATTTTTTTGGGAATGTCATAACAGGCTGGCAAGGTTTGACTTTCTCACACGTTTCAATATATCTGTCACATTAATATTAAATATCTGCATGTGGGCAGGGTTAGTAGGACTATTTAAAACCATTAGTTTGCAATTACATCCTCTTTATTTGCAGCACTTTTATGCTGGCTTTCTTCTCTTGTTTCTTCTGACTGTAACTCTCCTGCAGTCGATCCATTCTCCATTACATTTTCCAGATCTTTACTACCACTTCTAAATGGGCTTTCTTCTCCTGATTCTTCAGGCGGTAATTCTCCTGCAATGACTCCAGTCGCTACATTTTCTTGATCTATATTAGCACTTCCAAACTGGCCTTCTTCTATTGATTCTTTTAACAGTAACTGTCCTGCAGTGGGTCTAGTCTCCAATCCATTTTTTCTGATCTATACTAGCACTTTTAAACTAGGGATATACCAATACAATTTTTTAAAAACCGATCCAATCCTGATACCAAATTTATCGTATCGACAGATACAGATACAGATCCTATCCCGATAATGTGCTGTTTCTTTTTTTTAAACATAATACAGTTTTTACAGTTGTGGTGAAACTCGTCTTTAGTAAAAATAACAGACCTATAGACTTGCTGTATACTATTATGACAGATGGCACAATCTAAGGCCCTGCTTACACTGTCAGGTCTTGATGCCCAATTCCGATTTGTTGCCTATATCTGATTTGTTTGCCTGTTTGTTTACACGTTGTTTGATTGTGATCCATATCCAATTCATGTGTTTACACTTGCCATACAATTTAAGATGTAGCGCATGCATGAAGGCGGGTTCTAGCATCTGTGTCACACTAGCCACAATGGAAGAAATTGTCTTGTTTTAGTTCTGCGAAATATGCAAAGTGTAGTATGGTTTGAATGATTTAGTCCAGATTTACCGCCAACCAAGCTTATGTAATGGTATGGCCCTGATGTGTGCATGTAGTTAAAGTTGTAGCCTTTGCCTGTGTGCTCACTGGTGTTGAAGAGAATAAACTTATTCTATGTGTAGCCCACAGTGTGTGACAAAGTAGTAGTAGTAGTGACAAAAAGGAAAAGTTACAACACAAAGTTTGCCCAACTTTAAAATGATTTTGAAGCGGAGGTGGGAAAGGGCCGTCATCGCAGCTTGCGCTTATGGTTTATATGCTTTATGATGTCCTTCACCATTCAGAGGAATTTGTGGGTACGAGAGAGATCTCAGGTCTGGTGGGAGCGAATCGTGGCGACTGACCACTTTCCTTCTCTGTATTTCCTCTGATGTTGTTTACCGCGTCGGCATCTCCACACACACTCTTCTTTCTGTCATTAAACCACGGAGAAGCACCACATTGTCTCAAGTTTAATGATGTACAGAACAGAATGCCTCAAATCCAATCTGCCTGTTTAAATGACAGCCACATTGTCACATATCCGATCTATATCTGATTTATTTCCAGATATGAAGGAGGCCTGAAACCAATCTCTGAATATCTGAATGCATGTGTTTTTTTCGTGTTCACACGGTCATAGAACAGATCCGATCTGTGTCACATATGAGCGAAATATCGGAATAGGGTTACATTTAACTGGCAGTGTAAACGGAGCCTAACTACAAACATGATGCTTGCTATAAACTACATTACTTAAGCATTCGTTGTGCCATTAATCTGTTGTGGTCCAGCTTATGTTTCCTTTCATAATATGTAAGAATCAGCTCTTTGGTTTAAATCATGTTTAAACTTTGGGGATTCAAATCAAAGATTCGAACATGATTCACATAGAATTATTTAAAGCGTACACTTAACTTAAGTATTTGTCCAGCAAATGCACTAGAACGTTTCCAGACCAATGCGCAAAAGAACGTTTAGTGTAAAGCAATTCTGTATTATATTATTATATTATATTATTATTATGGCCAACAGTATAAAAACAGTATCTAATTATTTAATGAGCAAGGTAGCAGTATTTGAAGCTGAGGCATTAACTTATAAAGCACTCAACACACCGACACGGATCTTAAAATGAAACAAAAGTTTATTGCTACTCTATAACACAAAGTACTAATCTACATAAAACAAACAAATGCACATACATACACACAAGCACAAGCAGTTTGAGGAGAGTTTTGACTAACTGGATTCAACTTCTAGCCTTTGCTAAGTTCTTAGCATTGCAACCTGAGAAAAACCATAAAAGCAGAGAATTTCGCTATTCTTTACTACCTTAATATAATTCACACCAGTTTCAGCAATGGATAGAAACCTTGTTTGTGCTACTTGCGTTCTGATGGAATTTTGGTTTCCTCGACTGGTCCAAAGGGAAATCCCGGCGCAGCTGATTGGTCAGCGTAGCAACTTCAGTGACGTGATGGAATTCCTTCGTCGGTGAAGAGGGGATTCCTTACTTTCAGGAATTAATGGAGTCGGTTGCTAGGGATATGGATGTTGGATATCCCAGAAGTTTTATAGGCTTTGGTAGAGGCTGGGTCTACACAATACTTGTCCAATCAGAGAAGCTGCGGGGTGGAGTCACACCCCATTTCCGCCCTCTAGAAGGCCGGGTTGGCAAATTGTGTCGGTGATGCTTTGATAGCATAGTTGTTAAAATAAAGTCTCATAACATGAACACCTTTCATAGTGTGGTTTCTTCATATAAACCAATGCATTTGAAACATTTCTAGCTTTCAATCAATACCAAACGTGAAGTATTTTACAAACATTCTGTAGATTTCATTTGTCACTGAGTGCTATAACGTTCGAGGTTACTAAAGTAACCCTTCGTTCCCCGAGGAGGGGAACGGAAGCACTATAAGTGGATTTGATTGTAAAATCCACGCATTGGGAGGTTCGGTTCAGAAGCTACTCGTCTGAAAGAGTATTGAACGGGCCAATTAAGAATGAATTGGCAGCGCAAGCCTGCGCAGGTGAGCGGCATGAGCAATCAACTGAGTATATAAGCTCACCTGGCGCCAGCAGACGCTATCCTTTTTAAGCTGAAGAGACTTTCAACAGCTAAGGGACAGTCATTATGGCGACGGAGTATAGTGCTTCCGTTCCCCTCCTCGGGGAACGAAGGGTTACTTTAGTAACCTCGAACGTTCCCCTTCGGGGGGAACTTCAGCACTATAAGTGGATTTGATTGTAAAATCCACGCATTGGGAGCCCATTGAAAGCGCCATAATGACTGCACCTTACCAACACCCCCGATGAGGAGATAGTCAAGCAAGCGTGACGCACCCACATCATGGGGGGCGCGGTCCTCCAACGTGTCCCTGGCCCTAATTTATCCTACTTCAACAGAAGTTTTACGGATTTATATATATTTTTTGGGAAGTCGTGAGCATCTAGATAATTCTAGGAAAATACGACAGTACGTTGGGAAGCGTGCAATCCCGATAGGGAGGACGCTGCGGAGGCCATCCGTTACCCAAGGGGGGATAGATGGCAGAATTTACATATGGACTAGCCCTAAAAAAGGGGGAGTTCGCATAGCAAAAGAGTGGTTAGCGGGGAGGGAAGACACGGGTCCGCCCAGGGGGGGGACTTAACCGTGGCGGAATAAGCATATGGGATCGCCTAGTGGGGATCGCGCATAGCAGGCACCTTTACCCAAAACGCGGGCTGACCAGCGGGCAGACCTACAACGTAGTGGGCCAGCAAGTGACTCCTCCGCTGAGTCAGTGCTGGGGGCCACGGAGGAATCTGCAGGGCTCACCTGACGGGGAACTTTACTGACAGATAAAAAGGCGCACGTATCTCCGTGTTAGGGAAAATGGCGCAGCAAGCGTGTTTCAACACCCTACCGAATTGTTTCCTCAATCACCAAGGGTTACCTAATACCCTTGAGGTATTAGGCTCCACTCGCAGATTGTAAAACCTTGCAAATGTGTTGGGTGTCACCCAGCCCGCAGCTCTACAGAAGTCTGTTAGAGGGGCGCCGCGTGCGCGCGCTCGAGAGGATGCGAAGCTCCGAGTGGAGTGCGCACGCGCTCTCGGGGGACGCGGCTCATCTCGGCTCTGATAGTGAAAGAAAGGCATCCACAATCTAGTGGGAACTTATTTCGGTACGGCACTTCCCTGCTGCCGACCGCTATAACAGACGAAGAGCTGCTCAGATGATCTAAACTCTGAGTGCGGTCCGGATAATACGCAAAACGCGAACTGGACCATAAGAAGGGCTGGGTCTGCCTCCTCCGAGGGCAGCGCTTGCAGGCTCACTACCTCGTATTAAAACGGAGTGGTAGGAACCTTGGGCACATATCGCGGGCGGGGTCTCAGGACGTGAGAGAAGCCAGCCCAATTACAGGCACGAGTCACTGACCGAAAAATGCCTCCGGGTCCCCGACCCTCTAATCGATATCAACGCGACCAGCAGAGCTGTCTTCAGGGACAGAAAGATACTGAGTCGAGGATCGAAGGGATCTGACGCGGCTTGTGTAGCGAGGGCGAGATCCTAAGAGGGCATGAGAGGGGGCGGGGTGGATTAATTCGCTTAACGCCCCTGAGGAACCGGATGATGAGGTTATGCGTTCCCACGGTGCTGCCAGCCACCGCGTTATGAGAGCGGAGATGGCAGCCACGTAACCTTGAGTGTGGAGGGCGACAGCCTGCTCTCCAACTTCTCTCGGCGTAAAGAAAGCACAACGCTGATCTGGCAAATTACGGGGGTCTTCTCAGCGAGAGACACACCATTCAGTGAATAGACTCCACGTCAAGGCATAGGCGCGCTCGGGGAGGGGGCTCTAGCCCGAGTGACGGTATTAGCCACCGCGATCGGAGGTTACCTAAGTCTTCCTCGCGTCTAAAATCTCTTCAAAGATCGGCGAGGGTGCCAGGTGGTGCCCTGTCCCTGAGAGAGTAGGTGCTCTCTCGAAGGGACTGTCAGGGGAGGGCTATCGCGAGGGAGAGCTCTGACATCCAGGTCCGGTTGAGCCAGAGGGGCGCAACCAGCAACCTGTTCCTCGTCCTCTTCCTGACCTTGCACAGTAACTGCGCGAGCAGGCTCACTGGGGGAAACGCGTATTTGCGCGTGCCCCGAGGCCAGCTGTAAGCCAGTGCATCCGTGCCGAGAGCACTCGGTCAGGGAAAGAACAACTGGCAATGAGCGATCTCGGGGGAAGCAACAGATCGATCTGGGCTTCCCCGAATCGCGCCCATATCAGCTGAACAGACTCGGGGTGGAGTCTCCATTCTCCAGGACGCAAGGCTGCCGTGAGAGCGCATCGGCTGCACGGTTGAGCTTGCCTGAATATGAATGGCGTGCAGCGATTTCAGTCGCGGATGACTCCAGAGGAGCAGACGGCGGGCGAGCTGAGACATGCGGCGAGAGCGCATACCCCCTAAACGGCTGATATACGCCACCGCCACCGTACTGTCCGTCCTGACCAGCACGTGTTGCCGCTCCAGCACCGGAAAAAAACGGTGGAGAGCGAGGAACACTGCCAACAGCTCCAGGCTATATGCCAATGCAACTGGGTACCTTTCCACAGGTCCGCAGCCGCATGCCCGCAACGCACAGCCCCCCAGCCCGTGTTGGAAGTGTCTGCTGAAACGACAACAAGACTGGACGCCTGTTCTAGAGACACCCAGGCCTGTAGGAACGAGGGGTCGCTCCAAGGGCTGAGGGCGCGGCGACACAGCGCAGTAACAGAGACTCGGTGTGCGCGCGCGTGCCATGCGCGTCTGGGGACTCATATAGAATAATCCGAGCGGCATGAAGCGGAGTCCAGCTCCAGCCCGAGAGAAGAGATCCTCTGCACGGAGGCGAGTTTGCTCTTTTCTCGGTTGACCTGAAACCCCCACAGGTGGAAGTGCCAGAGCACTTTGTCTCTGTGCATAATCAACTGCTCCGAGAGAGGGCAAAAATCAGCCAGTCGTAAAGAATTGAGTATGCAGATGCCCGCGAGCCGAAGGGGCGCTGAGGCACCCTCCGCGGGCTTGGTGAGGACCCGCGGAGACAGAGAGAGCCCGAAGGGGAGGGCTTTGTATTGCCAAGCTCGACCTTCAAACGCAAACCGCAGAAACTGTCGGTGGCGAGGAAGAGTGGAGACATGGAAATACGCGTCCATCAGGTCTAATGCTGCAGACCAACCCAGAGGACGAACGCACCGGAGGATGCGCTTCTGCGTGAGCATTCTGAACGGCAGCTTGTGCAGGCAGCGGTTCAAAACGCGCAGATCTAGGATTGGCCGTGACCCACCTCTCTTTTTGGGCACGATGAAGCGTGGGCTGTAAAACCCGCTCTCCATCTCGGCTGGAGGGAGCGGCTCGATTGCATCCTTCGCCAGGAGGACAGCAATCTCCTCTCGCAAGACAGGGGCGGACAGGGGGCTGACCCTGGTGAATACACACCCGTGACTTGGGGGGGCCGTTTCGCGAACTGAATCGCATAGCCGAGTCTGATTGTGCGTATGAGCCACCGCGAAGAGCTGGCCCGCGCTAACCAGGCAGGCAGAGCTCTCGCTAATGGACTCATCGCTACAATCGCTGACGTACCAGCAGTGGGGCAGCGCGGAGTGGGTGTGCTGATCCGGGAAGCTCGCGGGTCCCACGGAAAAGCTGGAGGTGAGATATTTGCTCTCACTCCAAACCCGAGCTCCGGAGGGGAGGCTCGAGGGGTGGGAGAAAGGACCGTCCTCCCAGCGCTCGTGAGCCACTGGCGAAACGCACCGAATCTGCAAGCTAGAAAGCATAGCGTCCCAGACTGGCAGATTTCGGGCTGTCACATCTGGGGAAGTGAAAAGTGCCCTTTCATAATGTTTTCATGGCAGTAAAAAGTGCCGTTGGAAATAGGGCCCCGCCCTCCAGCGGGGAAAGAGCAAGTTCCCTCTTCTCCAGATGGCCTGTCCCAGGGGCGCTTCGCGGTCCGTTGCCGGACTTAGCGGCGTTCTGGGCAGGGGGGCTGCCTGCTTCCGAGGTGCCCGACGCGCTCGCTTCGCCGAAGGCGTGTGCGGGGGCGGAGCAGCTCTCGTAGGCGGGCGCCTTCGGCGAGGAGCAGGTATGAATGGCACGGCGGGCGGAGCGGGCTACGGACCGCCGATAAGACATCACCCACCAACTGCTCTCTCACCGCCTTGAATTCCTGGGTGAATTCACAGACAGTGTCGCCGAACCTGGCTGGGGATATGGGGAAGTCAAGAAAGCGGACTTTGTCGACTTTGCGCATATCAGCCAGGGGTGGCGCTCCTGGACCACTAATGTGGACATCGTCCTCCCCAACGCACACGCAGCGGACTCAGTAGTCCGAAGAGCTAAGTCGGCGGCGGTGCGAAGCTCGTAAGCCTGGGTTGGACCCACCCTCGTGCAGCTCGGCCAGCGCCTGCGCTTGGTAGCGCTTGTAGGTGGCTATCGCATGCAAGGCGGAAGCAGCCTGGCCCGCAGCTATGTAAGCTCTAGCTCCGAGGGAGGTAGATAACTTACAGGCTTTGGATGGGAGACAAGGCGGACCCCGCCAAGAAGAGGCGCCGCGCGGATTTACCGCCATCGCGCACTCAACCTGAGGAATCGCCACATACCCCCTGGCTGTTTCACCGTCAAGAGTGGTTAGGGTGGAGGAACACGCAGCACGAGCAGAAAAAAGTGCTTTACAAGACCGCGTGAGCCTACTGTGCACCTCCGGGAAGAAGGGAACGCCCCTCTAGTCGGTCCGGCCGCGGAGCTGGGGGATAAACCATCTCCAACCCACGGCCGAAGCAGCCCGGGAAAGCACGGCTAACATGTCCGTTTCAGGATCCGTAGTGACAGCGCTCACCAGCCCGAAGGGGGCGAGCGGGTCTGGATCATCATCGGACAATGAAAGCCCACCCTCCGATGCCGCGATGGACATCTGGTCTCCGGTGTCATCGGGCGTAAGGGCTACCATCTGTTAGACGGATCGCTTCCCCCGCCCGAAGCTTGGATGGAGCGCTTAGAGGAGCGGGAGGTCCGCGGGCCCGTGGGCGACGGATTATCTCTCGCTGAAACCCTCAGATCTGCCCGAGTGCCCGCTGCAGAGCAGGGGACAACTGGGGTGGTTCGCCCTTCTGCAAAGGCTAACCGCGATCTTGCGCAACAGTCATGGCATCGCAATGACGACATGAACTGCCCGCGAGCAGCGCATTAACATGCTGGACCCCCAGACATGTAACGCAGTGCCCGCGCCCATCATCCGAGGACAGGAAACCACCGCATCCAGAAACGCACAGTCGGAGCGCCGTCCTGATAAGGACGTGCTGCACGACTGTGTTGCTCTTTCTGTGAAGTTTGCAACTTTATACGCACCGCTCTGGAGGACCGGACCCAAAGAACGCCAGGCAAGGGAGAAACCCAGCTCGACCGTCTGCCACTGCGTGCACACACTCTGGACCGGGAGAATGCTCTCGTTCGCTCAGAATCGCTGGTCACAGCAGGAGGAACCCTCATCGACTCGATCAGAAAGTCTCTGAAGCGAAAAGGATAGCGTCTGCTGGCGCCAGGTGAGCTTATATACTCAGTTGATTGCTCATGCCGCTCACCTGCGCAGGCTTGCGCTGCCAATTCATTCTTAATTGGCCCGTTCAATACTCTTTCAGACGAGTAGCTTCTGAACCGAACCTCCCAATGCGTGGATTTTACAATCAAATCCACTTATAGTGCTGAAGTTCCCCCCGAAGGGGAACTCAATAACTATCCATAACAATTTTGTTAAACACATGGAACATGTATACACAAAAACCTACAGAAACATAAAGCAAACATACATTACTAAAACAAACTGTTTTACTAAAATGTCCATTAAACTTTGGAAGCGTTTCTGATCGCTTCTGTGTCTGCCTGAGAATGTGTATTCCTTGCAGACGCCAAAGGAGATGTGAACCAAAAGGTAATTCTCAAAAACCGATTTGGTGGGTTTTTGATTGTAGAGCCTCTTATTGTTTTAAGGTGTAAAAGTTAATTAGCACGCAGTTGTGACCGCGACTGGCAAGTCATCCTGTGGATTGCCTTTTGCTGGGTGCCTGTGGAATGCTTTGAAAATGAAATCAAAGCTCAGACATGTAGGCACCAGCCAATCTTTTAAGGATAATATGGTCTGTGACTTGTTCGGTTCTGGAACGATCCGTTGACTCCCTACAAAAATATTAAGATTTTTTTTTAAAATCTGTAATCGGCTACCACTATCGACCCCAATCGTTGCTAAAATAACCAGCCTTTTAGCAAAGCCTGATTTTTTTTTTGCAGGTTTAAAGCAGACTAAACTAAACATTCTGAGGCCAGTTTTACTTAATAAACATCCCCTCGCTTAATCTCGCCTCGGTTGAGATGGAGAAACTGAAAGCATGTCTAAAAAATTATTTTTTGTCTGAAAAAGGATCTTTTTGGGTGTGTGAACTCATCAATGCAACTTCACAACAAATACTGATTAGTAAAGTTCTTACTGTAGTATTTCTCACAAACGCTACATGAGACCTTTTTCCTTTAAGTCTGTCCGTTGTCTGACGCAGTTGAGGGAGGAGATTAAAGCACACGGGAGGGCACGTAGAAACAGTAGGCGGGGATGACTCGTCTTAAAGGCGCAGTACAACAAAACCACCCCCTGGTGGAAACATATATAAAACAGGATCTTGTAAAAGGTATAATGAAAAATCTGATGGATGTTTTAAGCTGAAACTTTACGTACACATTCTAGAGTCGCAAAAGACTTATATTAAATCTGAAAAAAGGGGTAACCTAGGTGCCCTTTAATTTAATCAAATACTTTGACCACAATGAGCCAGGCTTTACAAACTATTGGCAGCACTGAAAGTATTCTTTAGTGTTGTGAATGGGATCTGCTGATCTAAGAGACACAGCACATGATTTACAAACAGCAATGAACTCAATGTTTCAGGTCAAAATTAACCCATTTAATGCAAAACTAGATGTATTTCTCCACTGATTACCTGTTTTAATAGAAACAAATTGTCTTGGAGAAAGTTTTTCATGTTGTTATGACCGCAAATTGTGAATAAATGGAGAATGACTGAAAGGCACAACGTTATGAAGCACTGAACTGAACATGTATTTAAGGCCTTGAATTTTCAACTGTACTTCTCATTGAACTATAGAATGGCTTCAGAACATTTGAGATATAGTAGCCTACATGATAATTTTCTAGTGCCTTATAATTTGCTACCTCCGTGGCTTTTGTTGGTTTGTACATTAGAATGGAGCGCACATGCAAGACTGGATTTAGATCGATACCATCTGACCGATAACCGATCCAGCAAAAATATGCGGTGCCGGTCTAGAACCGATATCCGAACCAAGTATCGGGATCAGTGCATCCCTGTTCCAAATTGTCTTTTTTCTCCTTATTCTTTTGGCTGAAACTCTCTTGCAGCGGCTCCAGTCTCCACATTTTCCTGATCTATACTAGCAGTTCTATACTGGCTTTCCTCTCTTACATCTTCTTGCAACTCTCCTGCAGTATCTCCTGAATCTTGTTCACCAGTAAGTTCTTGTACATCATCTATTGCTTCTCTTTCTAAATCAGAATTACTATTTCCTTCCTTTTATTCTTCTCTGCCACAAACTTGCCTGATCCATGATGGAAGTGAGCTGCTACCCTTGGCTGCCTGCTGTTGCTTCCTCTCCTTCTTTTTCTTAATTCTCTTATTACGAGGCATTGCATTGCAACCATCAAGTAACCAAAATTCACATCAGTACAAAAAGTGTTTTGGTTTTTATATCTGTCATGATTGTTATGTAGAGGTCACTAGAAAGCAGCACTGCAATGTTAATTGAACTATAGGTCTACATGTTATACACCATTATAAATACATATGCCAAAGGCATTTAAAGATCATTTAATTTCTAAATCATATTTTACGATAGCTTGGGAATTTACAATGCAAATACACCTGGCCTAATAGTAAAGTTAGCTTTACAGTGGTTTTCTGTGTATTATTTGTCCTGCGTTTGTAAATTGGTTGTGCACTCTCACTTATTTAGTTGTGTAAGATGTTTGTTTTCTTTTTTTCTTTGCTTTGCATACAAGCAGATTACAATCTACATTATACAATATATAGAATGCACTGTGACCTGAAGATTCTTATTCTCATTGTGTTAAGTTTTTATTTTTACTTTACTTAATACAGCATTATTAGCATGGGTGAAGCAGTGGCGCAGGTAGTGCTGTCACTTCACAGCAAGAAGGTCGCTGGTTCGAGCTTTGGCTCGGTTGGCGTTTCTGTGTGGAGTTTGCATGTTTTCCCTGCGTTCGTATGGGAGCTCCAGTTTCCCACTAAGGCCAAAGATATGTGGTACAGGTGAATTGTATAGGCCAAATTGTCCATAGTGTATGAATGTGTGTGTGAATGTTTCCCAAAGATGGGTTGCGGCTGGAAGGGCATCAGCTGCGTAAAAACGTGCTAGATAAGTTGGCGGTTCATTTTGCTGTGGCGACCCCGGATTAATAAAGGGACTAAGCCAACAAGATAATGAATGAATGAATGAATGAACATTATTAGCCTACAATAGTAAACAATGTTTTTCTGTTTATAGACTACCGGTCAAAAGTTTGGGGTCGGTATGATTTTTAAATGTTTTAAAAAAAGCTTCTCCTGCTTACCAAAGTTTTAACAAAAAATACAGTACAAATTGTAAAATTGTGGAATGTTATTGCACTATAAAATAACGCAAAAGTAAAAATTTTATTTAATCATTTATTCTAGTGATTTTTAAAGATAATTTTTCAGCTTCATTACTCCAGTCTTCAGTCACACGATCCTTCAGAAATCACCCTAATATTCATTCATTTATTTTCTTTTCAGCTTAATCCCTTTATTAATGTGGTGTAGGGGTCACCACAGTGGAATGAACCGCCAACTTATCCAGCACATGTTCTACACAGCAGATGCCCTTTCAGCTGCAACCTGGGAAACAACCACACACACTCATTTACTCACACACACTACTGACAATTTAGCCTACCCATTTCACCTATACCGCATGTTTTTGGGCATGTGGGGGACCCGGAGGAAATTCACGCAAACACACGGAGAACATGCAAACTCCACACAGAAACGCCAACTGACGCAGTTGAGGCTCGAATCAGCAACCTTGTTGCTGTGAGGCGAATATGCTACCTACTGCACCACCGTGCAGCCCCCGCTCTACTATTAATAATAATTATTATTATTCCTATTATTAATATTATTATTAATGTTGTCACAGACATAGTGGGTAGCACAATCACCTCACAGCAAGAAGGCCACTGGTTCGAGCCTTGGGCTGGGTCAGTCGGGGTCAGTTGGCATTTCTATGTGGAGTTTACATGTTCTCCCTATGTTGGCGTGGGTTTCCTCGGGGTGCTCTGGTTTCCCCCACAGTCCAGAGACATGTGGTATCGGTGAATAGAATAAGCTAAATTGGCCGTAGTGTATGTGTGTAAATAAAAGAGTGTATGGGTGTTTCCCGATGTTGGGTTGCAGCTGGAAGGACATCTGCTGCGTTAAAAACATGCTGGATAAGTTGGCGGTTAATTCTTCTGTGGCGACCCCTGATTAATAAAGGGACTAAGCCTAAAAGAATATAAATGAAATTGGCAATAGTGTTTGAGTGTATGTGTGACAGATAAGAGTGCATGGGTGTTTCCCAGCACAGTGCTGGGTTGTAGCTAGAGGGGCATGGGGAGTGTAAAACATATGTACATATATATACATATATATCCACTATAGCAATCCCTGATAAATCATGGAATAAGCTGATTTTAACCTTGTCCGGTCATGAGTTGATGTGAAGACCATTTTCCCTGAAGTCCAGTACCTGGCAAAGATCTTAACAAAGCCAAAACCCAAACTAACAGATATAAGGAAAATTTTGAAATATTACGGTGCAATTAAGACCACTTTACCAATTACACAAAGAGATTTTAAATGATTTCAAACATAAATATTCACAAGATACACCATATTAAAATTCGGACATTCTGTGTGGAATGTGAGTGAGCTGCTCTGGTGGAAAAGGTAAAGTTGAGGGCTCAAGCTGCATGATCAAGACAGTTGAACAACTGGTTCACAAAAATCACGGTTCGGTTTGATACGACAATGGTGTCATAGTTCGGTGTGTTTTTGATACAGTAAAAAAAGAAAAAAGCCAGAAGATTTCTCTAATTTTATTTTTTTATTGTATTAAAACTAACATCATAAAAGTATGATCTTGTTTTTTTCGATTGCTTTAAACAGTAATAGAGCTATACTGGGGTTTCTGCTTAGCAGAAAATAAAACAAATCCTTCTTTATACTCTAAACTAAAAAGCTTCCTATAAAAATAAATGTAATATTGTAGTAATTCAACAAATAAAAAGAAAATAACAATTTAGTTTTTATCTGAAACTCATCTTCAATCAATTTTAAGTAATTTTTTATTTTCAGAAAGATGAGTGTCCACCTTGCCTTCAGACAGCACAGATCTGCTTGAGTTGACTGTCACCTGCCATTTTAGTGGATCTGAAAGCAGGAATTATCTGACTGAAATGGGCTTATGAAGGAATAATGTAACGGGGCTCTATTACATTTTACTTTTAACCAATACATTTTTTTTTTAACCTGAAATTTGTCAGTGTTGGGTTCATTCTCTCGTATCAAGACCTTTACATTCTTGCGGCTGTGGCACCTTGCCATCGGAACTGAGTGATTGACAGCTGATATTAGCCAATCCTTTTGCGTTCTGTTCTAGCGCAGTGGACCAATAAGAGCTTGAAGGCGGGGCAAGCAAGGGCTTTTTTGTACGATTCTCTTTTATCATTTTAGATATTAGTCTGATATATATATATATATATATATATATATATATATATATATATATATATATATATATATATATATATATATACTCAATATTGCACTTACGTATACTTGATTACACTGACTGAAAAGTCTTGTCTTATTTAAGTCTTGTGAAATATTTGGCTTATACTTGTTTATTGACATTTCAAAAAATATAATTCTGTAAGTGGCTTGTAGTTGTACTCTTTTTATTGAGTGGCCAATAGTTTTTTTGCACATAATATTACATACTCCCCTGGTTTCAGATACTAGATTCAAGGCCAATTTCAGACTGCAACTTTGAACTGCCTTAACTGAAATAAATTTACTGAAAATAAAACCTTAAAAAAGTTCCCATATAATGCATTGATAAAAATAAGAACAATTATTCTCTGATATCTACATAGTAGGCATGTGGCTTAGGTAAGTTAAAAAAAAAACTTCAGCAATAGTTTTATATGCTCATTTATTTACCATAAAATGTCCCTAGAAAGTAATTGAATGTGTCTGTGTTATGGCTTCTGATCTCCTGATGACACAGCTCAGTCACGTTTAAATAATGTAGAACATTACCAAAAGTACATTCAATTATTCAGAGCATTGCAAACAGTTGGTATTGTATTCAGATTTTTTACCTGGGTTTTACTCTTGCAGGCTTTATATGAAAACAAGAACAAGAAATCAATGGTGTTTGAGGCTCATGGTATGGCCAATTGAACTCTTATTATTTGACTCCCATGCGGAAGGTTGCCGGCTCGGTATTAGCTCAAAGTGGGTTGGGTGGTGTAGGACTGGCAGGGTTACATTGGTGCCATGACTCAGATGGGAGTGAGATTTAGGAGGATCAGCTAGTGAAGTGCTGTGCAGGTAAACCTCACTCCTATGACCACTTAAGGTGCTCTAGATCCTAGAGGCCATGGTGTTTAGCCACCTTGTTAGAGCAACCAACTCAAAAGTGGAAAGGTGCTGATTCGATCCCAGCTCAGAGCAGATTGGGTGGTGTAGGACCGGCAGGGTTATAAATGCCTACCCAGATTTTCTTTATAGGGCACCTTTAAAATAAGTCAGTGATATTGAGTTTTCTCAAGATACCAGTAAAGTACTTCTCAAATTTATAGAAATGTTGTTTAATTTAACTAAGGCTTTGTAAAAATAAATAAATAAATAAATATGCCAAGCGCTCCACAGCCAGACTAATTGTTAGTAGAGACCTACCTCAAATGTATTAATGATTAGGCTGCGCTCCTTCTTATCTGCTCTCACTTTTGCAGATTTATATGCCCTCCAGAAACTTGTGTTCTGTGAATGAACATTGCCTTGTGGTTCCATCCCAAAGAGGGAAGAAATCACTTTCCCGAACTCTCGCACTCAATCTGCCCAGTTGGTTGAATGAACTCCCTAACTGCATCAGAACGGCAGTCACTCGCTGTCTTCAAAAAACAACTAAAAACTCAACTATTTAGTCTCCACTTTCCTCACTAATCTGCAATTCCCTCTGGCTTCTCCACTAACTACCAGAAAGAAAAAAAAATTACTAATGTTTTGCTTCTTACACTTTTTTTACATACCTGAAACTTGCCTACAGCACTTATTCATTGTTGCTCTTATAGTTGTGTAAATTGCTTCCTTGTCCTCATTTATAAGTCGCTTTGGATAAAAGCGTCTGCTAAATGACTAAATGTAAATGTAAATTAATAACTAAAAACTTTGTGCAAGGCATGTTTTAATTTTAATTAAATTATTGTAACTCTTAACTTTTAGTGTATTTAATTTATGTACATGTACAACTTCACATGAATATTCAATATATTCAAGTCATTCATTTATTTTCTTGTCGGCTTAGTCCCTTTATTAATCCGGAGTTGCCACAGCGGAATGAACCGCCAACTTATCCAGCAAGTTTTTACGCAGCGGATGCCCTTCTAGCCGCAACCCATCTCTGGGGAACATCCACACACACACATACACTATGGACAATTTAGCCTACCCAATTCATCTGTACCGCATGTCTTTGGACTGTGGGGGAAACCGGAGCACCCGGAGGAAACCCACACGAAGGCATATATATATATTTTTTTTTTCAAATATAACTTATTATTTTGACAATAACTACTAAAAACTGCACATGCTGTCAATATGGAACATGCAATAAAATAATATTGTGAGAAGTACAAGTATTAATTAGCATACATCTCTGTAACTGGAAGTGGATGAAAAGGCTGCACTTTTCTTTTAAAAAATCTGAAATAAGACTTTAAAATCCATACTATAATAGCATGCTATGATTAAAAACTCATAATATCATACTACACAGCAAATTCATTGGTGTTAAATTTTAAGTGTTGTGGTTATTCCGAGTAAAGTGTTAAAATTGTAGAGTTAAATAAAGGTAAAATAACCCTCTCGACATTAAAAGCTGATTTGCCTCCTTGTCATACAGAGTAACATGTATGTACCTTTGTAGAAAACCCTTGTTTTTGTGAAACTAATCAGAGTGTCTGAAATCTCGCCATTCACCTGGCCCTAAAATTAGTCAATTAGTTTAGTCCACTAGACAGAGTGAATGACCACAAATAAGTGAATTCAGACACCTGCTGTTTAACACCTGCTGTTAACTATGGAAGTTTTTCCAAAACTTCCATAGTTAACAAGCACAATCACTGAAGGAATAAGAAATTGAAGGAAGAAATAAAACTACAGATGTAGCCTCACACCAAACCAACTGAATTAAAACAGAAGATTAAACAACTCCATTAAATAACAGCATTAGCAGCTTCACTGGTTACAGTTTGACTTCATTTCTGTAAAAATAGTTTTTTATTAAAAACATTTCATTTGACCTCACCATCATGGAGATCAGAGGCTGCTAAGTTGAGTTGTTGAACCTTTACTCTTTTATGTTAATGTTTCTCTGATTGTTATAATCTTGTTTCTAAAACTTCATCAGTTTTAGCCAGAAAGGTCAAGAGAAACTATACTGTATATGCTAAATTGTTATCGATATGATGCCAGGTGTTTTATGAGTTAATTCATAAAAATATGCAAATATATTTGTATTAAAGCTGCATGGGACAATACCGCTACCAGTTTGCTGCTCCTTATAGAGGTTCAACAAACAATTAGGATGCAATTAATAATCAGAGTGTCATGCACCAAACTTGCACCAAGGTCCAGCTGCTCGTTATGACACACAGACATCAAGTATCAGCATATGAACCTCAACCATGGTTGCTAAAAAGAAAAAAAGCTGCATAGTTCATGCCGAATGCATGCTGGGTGCCAGCATAGTACAAAGCTTCCAGCATGCATTGCAGCATAAATAAATTATGTAGCTTTATGTTCTTACAATCTCTTTATTTTCCTTTTTTTGATGTTGTTTTTGGGAGGTAATGTTTCAGTAGATTGTTTTGCATTGTTCTGGGTTGTTTTTTTTATTTGATTTTAATTTTTTTGTTTGTCACTATTATTGAGATTCAAAGACTAATTGTTGATGTCTGTGTATTTTGCAGCTCTGCCATAAAACAAACATTCTCTTTGTTAATGGTGTTTCTAAACCTGTTATAAAATCTTTAATTGTTGGAGCTTCCGTGGTTTCCTATATGTATATTATTCATTCCTCACTCATAATTAATATGATACTTAATTAGAAAACAAGCAGAAGAGTATGACTTTGATATCATAGTTAATCTCTTCAGACTGACTCTTAAATTTCCCTTTGATTTTTCATGTTATATGTAAAAATAATGTAGTGTTAAATAATACATACTTAAAAGACACTTTATAATAAGAAGTTGAAGAGCCCAATTAAAGCAGACTCTGTCCTCCATCATGGTGACTTCAAACGAACAACAGAAATTTCATCAAGAAATTTCATTTGTTCACATGACAGAAATAAAGTCAAAGGTCAGTAATAAGTGAAGCTGCATGATGAGTTGTTTAATGTGATGAGTTGTTTTAAAGATGTTGAAAAAAAATATTGTGTAATTTGTTTTATTTTTATTCATTATTATTTTATTTAGAGTTTTATTCTCAGTTGATTTCATCTTTGGATTTGGCTGTAATTTGTGTTTTTCTTTCCTTCAGTGATTCTGCTGTTAACAGTTGTTCATCAATAATTCTCAATCTTCCTTGAATTAGACACTTAATTGTCTTATTAACTTCATCACTGTTTTAGTGTTCAACCTTCTGTAGTGAGGACACTAGTGAGGATTTGGCTCTGGAATTTAAGGGGTTAAATGTGTTCAATGAAAAATACTGACTGTGGGATGTATTTTTAACGGATGTATTCTGGAAACTGAATTTACGAATATAAAATGTTGAAAACAGCAGATTACTGGCAACCACAGCTGCTGTTTTTTTATTATAAATTTTACAGATATTTTAAACTATAAGAGTTTGCTAATTAACACTCTCTGAGTGTTAAAAATGTTAACACTATTAAAAGTGTTATTTTTACACTTTAATAGTGGTTCCCATATAAACACTGAGGGAGTGTTAATTTTAACTCTAAGGTGGTTAAATCTACCAAATCTAAAATTTGCAGTGAGAGTTCGATAAAAAAAAAACAGACTGTGGAATGTGTTTTTAACAGAAATATTCTGTAAACTGAATTTATGAATGTTAACAACAGCAGATTACTGGCAACCACAGCTGCTGGTATTTTTCCGTAAAATCAAAAAAAGGAAAAAAAAACAGCAAAACGGTTTTTGTGTCACCATTGTGGAGGATAGTAGCGTCTGTGTTCAAGTCCAAAATAAACTAAAAGTATTTGATGTTATGCTGCATCTTCTTTTGTTTAAAGGTAACTGTGTAGTAACTAATGCAGTTAAAGTCTATTTGCTAATTGCAATCACACATGAACACATTATTGCATATAATGACTTAACATTTTTGTGCACTAAAGTATGATTTTGTAAACTGAACATTGTATCAGAAAAATTACACAGTTTATACAGTTCTATAAAACTTCCACATTTTTCACAGAAAAATTCTGGCAACCACAGCTGCTGGTATTTTTTCCTAAATTTAACAGATATTTTACATAATAAGAGTTTGCTAATTAACACTCTCTTGGTGTTGATAATGTTAACACTTTCAAAAGTGTTATTTTTTTACACTTTTATAGTGGCTCCCATATAAACTCTGAGAGACTGTTATTTTTAACTCTAAGGTAGTTAAATCTACTATCTGAAATTTGCAGTGTACTTTACAACACAGTACAACATGCTGGTCATATAATTAGAATATCTTCAAAAAGTTCAATACTGAACAAAAAGTGAAACATATAATGTATTAGGGGCGTGACGAGACACCTACTCCACGTGACGAGACACGAGATGGGGTTCACGAGAATGAGACGAGATTTTTACAGTATTTTTAAAAAGTCTTTTATTCAGCTGAAAAAAAATCACAATCTGCTAAACTATTTAGGTACTTTTTATTAAAAGTAAATTACTTTTATTTTATTAAATCAACTTGTAATCAACGTTATTTTACCTAATTCTATGCAGTAAAGGACATGCAAACCCTGCTAAATATTGTCTTTCATATTCATTCATTGATTTATTTTATTTTCAGCTTACTCCATTGATTAATCAAGGGTCAACACAGCGGAATGAACCGCCAAGTTATCCAGCATATGTTTTATGCAACGGATGCTCTTCCAGCTGCAATCCATATTTGGAAAACAACTATAGACTTTTGTTAACACACATACGTTAACAGACAATTTCCAGGGTGTCCGCAGGGTCTTAAAAAGTATTAAAAGTTGATAAATCAATGTAGGGAAATTTAAGGCCCTTAAAAAGTATTGTTACGACCTCAAATATCTAGGACTGAAGTCAAACATAAAAGTTAAAGAAAATAAATAAATAAACAGTTTGCAGGTTTATGATTTAAATGACCTTTAAGGTTCTTTAAAGGACCTTTAAAGTCGTAAAAAGTTTTTACAAGTATTTACAAGAAACAAAGAAATGGAAAAAAAAAAAAGCTTCAGGGCTGAGCAAGGCCAAAACAATAAACAAAACATAAACTAACCAAAACTTACCTAATGAATTAAAAAGAAATTAAGAAAATAAATTACAAAGACTACCCTTACTCCTTAACTAAACCAAAAAAAGTGTCAAAGTAACCCTACAGTGTTCAGCTTATAGCTTTATATCAGACAAGTTATATGTATGTCACAAAATGGAGGGGAGAGGAAAAAGGTGGAGAGCACCTTAAAGTTTACAATTTATAAATCAATAGGAAACACTTAAACAATGTTTAAAATAAGATCTCCGTCTCCGTCTCTCCCCCCAGCGATCTGACTACATCGGTTTCTTTTTTAAAAGATGCTGCGTTCCCTGAACACCAACCACAGCGCATGCACGCAGCATGTGTAATTAGGGCGGGGTGACCTGGAAACAGGAACGGAGCAGGACGAGAGAGAGAAAGAGACACACACACACACATACACACATACACACGCACACGCACACACACACACACACACACACACACACACACACACACACACACACACACACAGCACAGAACCCAATACACTCTTGCGTAACGGCATTAAAACGTCTTAAATGCTATTTTGCAAGGTATTTAATTTTATATATTTTTTGATTATGCAATGTATGATTGTAAGATAAAGTTTGCCTGAAATCTGTGAATATCAGGATGATGTGTAGTTTACGGAATCAATAAAATCCTGCTAGATTTGACATCATGCTGCTTTGTTTACTGCAGGAACCAAAGCAACACCATTATATCTGCAGTTTTATAGGCACCAACCTTCTGAATTAGCTAGATTTAATAGATTTTTATTCAGTATCAATAATGTTTTAGTTTTGGATTAAATTTTAACATTAATGTCTAGAAAATATTAGGGTTGTCATGATATTGGAATTCGGTACCGATTGGTACTGAAATTTTAAAATCGGCCATTTACCACTAACATTTGAGTGCTATTAAACATGTTCTTGAACAGCGCTGATTTGCCATTGTGTTCACGTGTTCAACAGAAATGACTTAGATTGGCTGTGAACATCATCAGTTTACTGGGTGTAATCAAAGATAGAGGGACACTAAAGCGTTTCAGTTATGTCGATCAGCTTGTTTGTCTAAAAGCTGACATTCGAATGAGGCGCTGATCAATTGCCACTTTAAAACGCAGATACATGTCCCTGTATCTGTGGTTCTATCAGTAAACAGCGGTGAGTTTGGTGAACCGATGACCTTCACGGCATGTGAACACAATGGCTAACCAGCACTGTTTAAGTATGTGTTCAATAGCGCTCAAATGCTAGTCGGAAATGGACGTTTTTAAAATTTCAGTATCAGTTGGTACCGAATTCCAGTATCGTGCAACCCTAGTAAATATACTTAAGTTAAAATCTTGCCAGTGTTTCCAGTTGAAAAGTGGTTATAAGGTCTTAAAATATATTGAAAGTGTCTTAAAAATGTCTTATAGGTATTGAATTTCACTCTCCGATTCCTGTATATACTCTGATTTAGTTTACCCAATTCTACCCCATGTCTTTGTATTGTTGGGGAAACTGTAGCACCTGGAGGAAATCCACACAAACATGGGGAGAACATGCAAACTCCACACAAAAATGCCAACTGACCCAGCCTAAGCTCGAACCAGCGACCTTCTTGCTGTGACGTAATTGTGCTACCCACTGCGCTGTCTCTTGTCGTTTATATATATTATTTGAAATATTAGCAAAATATTTGCTAATATACGAATGGAAGATTTTTATCCGACTGAAAAAAAAAAAACACAAAATGCAAAACAATTTAGGTGTTTTTTATTGTGATGAATGGTATTTTATTACTATTTTCTGGAATTTTATGAAGTAAAGGACATGCAAACACCGCAAAATATTTAGCTATAAACTCTACTGACTGGCTTCACATGGGAAATCGAACTCTTTACCACAAATTGAACTTTTAAAAAATTATGCCAATTTTGGTATTTAATTTTTTTTTCCAGCAGTTTCTCTTTCATTCAATAACATTTCATTCATGCCCCCTTGACTCACTCTGAGTGGGCATGTGGGAAAATTTGCAGTTTTTATGTGTGTAATAAAATTTCCATTTTAATGCAATTCTTTTCCTTTTACTACACTTGATACGCCCACCTCAACAGAACTGAAAACACCCCCTTGCCTAGCTTTTTCCAAATTTCTGAAATACCCTACTAAAAGGGTGTTCATGACACTTTAAAGCAGTTTGCACATACCATACCACAGATAGCACATTGGTTAATAGAATAACCAGAAGTTGACTTGACGTTAGATGAGAAAATAAGTAAATAAGTGATCAAATTCATTTAGAAGCATTAGTAAAAAAAATAATAATAATCAATAAAAAAAATTTGAAAAGCTGTATTATTCTTCACATTGTCACAGATGTGTCAAAAACTTTAGAAACTGATGTGTCACAGATATGTCAGAAACTGGTAGAAGAGAAAATCTTAAAGAATAATTAAAATTTCTAGAAATTAAATAATTGACATTAAGCAATATCCATATTTAAATGTACCATCATATAAGTCATATAAGTAGCATCATATATAAATGATGGACAAAATAACAGTTTTGCCAACTAAGCTATTTTTAATGCAAATTTTTACTATTTTTGTGAATGAGGTTATACACTGTTCCCTTTGAAGATTTTCCAACGTGTTCTCAGGAGTTTGTTTTCCATATCAAAATTGCGAAGTCTGAACTTACAAGGAAAGGATGCAAGACTGAACTTTGTATTCCTAATATTGAGGGAAAAAAGCAATCAAGCGTAATCTACGGTTGCCACGCTTCCCTTAAAATCAATACAGGACGGGTTTTGTCCCGTATATTTACAACTTTTTAAAAGTTGCTTTTCATGCAAATAATCCCACACTTATTTTATGAAGATGCCTTATTTCCTATTTTGATTGGGTTTGTCAAGTCTTGATAGAGAGTCATGGCAGATGCTTCTCAAGGTAACTCTCCGCATCTTAAAGTTTCAGAGTTTAAACACAAGCGACTGAAAAAAATACTACAGAGAGTGGGAGGAAACAAATACCTGGCTGCAGAGTGTTAGAAATTGGATGCAGCTCAGATTGCAATGCACCAAGTCTGCTTCCAGACCCCTCTCCACTTTTGAGCCAGGCCTATTATTATAAGACCCCAAATATAATAATAATTACAGCAAATTAACCCGACTACGCCACCTTGGGAATTTCACCCAAAGAATTAAGATACATGCACCACCTATATAAAAGGCACGCACAAGTTCGCTCCACCAATTACAGTCAGAGACATTGGTGCAGTAAAAAATAAAAATTACTTTATTAACATGTCTCGAATAAAAACATGATTAAAAACAATATTGCAAGATTGACATTGTGGTTCGTAAAGTTACAAATTGTGCTTCAGGGCCAGAGCTCACCAGCCAGGGAAGGTGGCCAGACTGCACTTCAGGCAAGTGAAAACCACTGCACTCCACTGTGTAAAAAAACACACACACGTACAAACATAAACCAGCACACAGTGAGAAAAATCCTAAAAATCTTCTATAAAATTAGCCTTCTGCCCTGGGAACTCTGGCACAAGCAGACAAGTCGGACCAATGCCCTTCAATTAAAGCGAAAAGTCACAATTTACACAATTATCAAATTAACAAAAGTCCAAATGTAGTAGAATTTATAAATGAAAACAAAGAAAGTCAATTAAATCCCACCTTAAACAAAAAGAAACAATTCGATCAAAAAGGAAAATAAACCAAAACATCAATAATGAAGAAAAGAGCCCAAGTAAATCTATACAAAAAAAGCACAAATGTATGGAAAAAATCTCAAATCAAAACAAGCTTGAGTAATAAGTTAAAATAATGAAAATAAACAAATAAATCCAGCCAAAACTATGAGGATCCTACTTTATAGTAAATGTATACAATCAAATAAACCTGATAAGTGAAATGGGACTCAAACAAGCAATAATAGATAAATAAACCAACAAAAATTATTTGTTAAATAAACAGTCCTTGTATTTAAAAAAAATAAATATCGGGAGGATAGAAAATTAAAAGTTAAGAAAAGAGAAAATTTAAATTAAGGACAAAGAAAACAAAACAGAAAACTAAACCTAAGAAAACAGAAAACAGGACAGCACTGTAGCCGCAATTAAATGCGGAGCGCCCGACGAAGCTCCCTTTACAGATTGCCACCCAGCCTAATTATCTCTCCTGCCACATGTTGTAATGTATTTTAAATAAAAAACACAATATTACAGATGTACTAATGCTAGTTTTGTTTGTCCAAACTCTTTTAACTCCACCATTTACTTTTTCTCTGTGCTACAGATTCCATATGTATAATGTGGATGAGAAGAATCCAGGCTTTAATGAAACTAGAGCTTGTTATTACACAGCTCAGATAATTTGTGGGCTTGAGCATTTGCACCAGCACAGGATTGTGTATAGAGACCTCAAGCCAGAGAATGTACTCCTGGATGATGCAGGTGAGAAACACAAATATGTAAACCTACTAACGGATAATCTCTCATATCTTACTTTACAGAATGTCTTATGTTTCTTTGCTTTAGGACATGTGCGTCTGTCTGATCTGGGTTTGGCTGTTGAATTACCACCAGGAAAAGACAAAACACAGGGATATGCAGGGACTCCAGGTCAGAAAACTTTCAGTTCTAATACTCTAAGGGCCGGTCTGGCTAATTTTGTGTCTTGTCGGGTTCATGTTGGATTGTGTTGAACTGATTCAGCATGTCAAATCGGCATTAGACCAACAAACACCAGAGAATTGCTAGTTTAGGGAAGTTGTAATTGCTAGGGTTTCCTGGGTTGTTTGGGAGTGTTTTTAAAGTATTAGCACAATATGCATTTAAAAAAAGTTTTATTGTGTGGAGTGTACACTTATGGTACGGTGCAGCCTTCGAGCAGTGGCAAAAATTTAACTACACGTCATGACGTGCAGGGTTCTTATAACTTTCCAAAGTCAAATTTAAGGACTTTTCAAACATTTTCCAGGTGTTTTTTTTTTCAAACTTTGCACTTTGCAACTGTGGTAAATTAAATATTTGCATGCATAAACTTCTTCATCAAATTAAATAAGATGCTATTTGTTACAATATTCTGTGGTACAGCACAAGTATTTAAAAAAAAATAATTAAATAGAATGTTTGCCCAAACCCCATTATCAACACTAAAATGCTGTATCAATTCACATCTTAAGATGTCATATTTCACCTTAAAGTTATATTTATTTTAAGGTCTGATTTTTCCAAATGCTTAATATTAAAATATAGAATGTTGTGAAAAGGATCAGTATTGAAGAATGCAGGCAGCACTGATTTGGCTTGCACTGTAAATGAGCGGTCACAAGATACATTTGGAGTAGTTCAATAAAGATGTAAAAATAAATTCTGTGGAGGTGAAACGGGGGCTTTACTTTCTAAAATCGCATGAAAAATGAAAGTTGCACCACTTCCTACAATGCTTTTAGGCTTGCACTCCCATTGAGTCTGTCAGTGCTTAGCAGCCAATCATTCATTTTTTTTTTTTTTTGTGGAAGCTGTAATACATTTAACTTTTATGAATAGAAATACGATTAAATCATTTTAATAAACTGTACTATACTGTGCTATATTACTATTGTACAGTAAAAAATATAAATCAGCACAACTGTTTTTAACACTGTTCTCAGAAAAGATTTCTTATCCTATGACCCCATCTTGTAGAGAACCTAAGTATAACAACCTTACTTTCTAATCTTTCCTCTTTTTTAATCCCACACTATGAGTGAAACCCTTCAAGATATCCAAAACATTTCTATGTATCTGGATGCAGCCTTGTTGATGCAAACTGAGATTGCATATTTTAAAGAGCTAGTGACGTCACTTTAAGGGGTAGGTTTAGGGTTGGGGTTAGGTGAGTGTGTAACGGAGTCCAGTTAGTGAAGTGCTATGCAAGTAAACCTCACTCTTCTGACCTCTAAAGGTGCTCTAGCGACAGACGCTAGAGACCATTGTCTTTAGTCTCCTTGTTAAAGCAACTGATCCCATGCGGAAGGTCACCAGTTCTATCACAGCTCGGAGCGGGTTGGGTGGTGTAGGACACGCGGAGTTACATTGGTGCCATGACCCAGATGGGAGTGAAGTTTAGGGGGGTAAGTGTAAAGGAGGCCACCTAGTGAAGTGCTGTGCAAGTAAACCTCACTCCTCTGACCTCTAAATGGGCTCTAGCAAAAAATGCTAGAGGCCATTATCTTTATGCGCCTTGTTAGAGCAACCAACTCCCATGCGGAAGGTTGCCAGTTTGATCCCAGCTCGGAGCGGGTTGGGGGATGTAGGACCGGTGGGGTTACAAGTGCATTAAAAAGCAGTGAATGCAGCTCTGATTGTAACTGCAACAAGTCTGCATCCAAACCCCTCTCAAATATTTTGACATTTTAAAATGTTTTTGTATCATGCTGACATTATTTGGTGGTAATGAGTTTTTGTGACCAGTTACTGTACTACCCCAATATTGTAGACAAAAGGTGGTATTGAGAGCCCCCCCAACCCCACCCATCTATGATCTTTTGCCTTGGAGGTGTGTGTGTAATTTCATGACATTCTGAACACTGTATGTGCCAGAAAAGCATAAGTAAAAAATTTCAAAGATTCACCTGTTGTATATAATATATAATAATAATTAAAATAATTATGACAATAATAGGTGGCGACGCTGTGGCACAGTAGGCAGTGCTGTCGCCTCACAGCAAGATGGTCACTGGTTCGAGCCTTGACTGGGTCAGTTGGTGTTTATGTGTGAAGTTTGCATGTTTTGCCCACATTTGCGTGGGTTTTTTCCAGTTTCCCCCACAGTCCAAAGACATGCGGTACAGGTGAACTGGGTTGGCTAAATTGTCCGTAGTTTATGTGTGTCGATGAGTGTGTATAGATGTTTCCCAAAGATGGGTTGCAGCTGGAAGGGCATCCACTGCGTAAAAAAAAATGCTGGATAAGTTGGCAGTTCATTCCGCTGTGGCGACCCCAGATTAATAGGACTAAGCCGAAAAGAAAATGAATGAATGAATAACATATGAATGAATAATAACAATAAACTGGGCAATTCCAATAGGGCCAGCATGCCAACAGTGCTCAGTCCCTAATAATAATAATAATAATAATAATAATAATAATAATAATAATAATAATGATGATGATTATAAAAGGAGCAATTCCTATAGGGCTTATGCACCACTTGAGATCAGTCCCTAAATAATAAATAGAACAATCCCAACAATAAGCTTACCTGGGTTTATGCACATGCAGACTTCTAAATCAAATCACCCAATTAAAAGAAAAAGATAGAAAAAAAAAAGAACAGCAAAAACCCCAAACAAAACTCAAACTGCCTAATGTGTAACAAGAAACTTACTGCAATAATTTCTTTAATAATTCATAATATTTGTTTAGGTCTAAGATCCTACATATTACTAAAGACTTAGGATTTCATTTGTTCACTCTTTTGAAATATCTTTCCCCACTTTCTTTACCTTGTGCAAATGATCTTGTTATTATGCTTATAGTATTTCCACTAAATTCCACCCCGTAAATGTAATAAATCCTTTATATTAGGATTGAATTAGCTGTTTCGTTTAAGCTGTTAAGTAAAAGACAAAACATTTTCATACAAACCACTCATTATTCATGTTCCTGACAAAAATGTATTCATCATTTATTTGTTATTGTAATGACTTTATTGCAAAATGCTCTTTACTTAGAATTTTCACAGACACTAATAATTGATTCTATTATTTTGACTGTTTATTTAAAGCTGCTTTAATATAGTCTGTATTGTATAAATGGATAAGCAAAGTTGACTTGACTAAAAATAAGCAGATTATGTTGTATGTCTCATTAGGTTTTATGGCTCCAGAACTGCTACAAAAGAAAGAGTACGACTACACTGTAGACTACTTCACGCTTGGGGTCACACTGTATGAGATGGTTGCTGCCAAGGGACCGTTCAGGTGTCGTGGAGAGCAGGTTTGTACATTAAGGCAAATACTTTAGCTTTCTGTTAAGGACCCTTCACACTGATAGAGATGTGTATTGACAAAGGTAAATCATTTTAAATAAGAGGAATTTAAGGCAAACTTACTCATCTTACCTCTGCTTGTTTGCTGTATCAAAGGTGGACAACAATGAAGTGACTCGCCGCATTCTGAATGACCCTGTCTCATACCCCCCAACTTTCAGTCAGGAGCTTAAAGACCTCTGTGAAGGACTCATGGAGAAAGATCCAGAGAAGAGACTTGGCTTTAAAAACAATGAGTGTGCTGAGCTGAAGAATCAGTCTTTCTTCAAAGAACTCAACTGGGGGAGATTAGAAGCTGGTATGGCCCATCAGCTATAAAGTCAGAGAAGAATATGCATTACAAACCACTTAGGAAAAAGTACCATATTTTTTTAAGACTTGACATTATTCTTTATAGTGCTTTAAATGTTAAAATGCATAAAAGTTCAAATATCAAAAATTACTATTGTGTTTAAAGTACCATCTAATACCATTACTGTACCACTGCTCTCTTTCTTAAACATTAAAGTGTTAATTGACCCAAAATTGTAAAATTACTCACCGTCGTGTCATTCCAAATCCCTGGGACGTTCAAACATTCAAAAACATGACATTTAACTTGAAATCTGAGAGCTCCCTCATCCTCTATAGAGAGCAGTGTTTCAGTCCAGAAAGGTAGCAAAAACAGCCTTAAAGCAGATGTCACATTATGTTTTTAGTACCTTTCTGGACTTGAACGAATGTCTCAGGGGTTCAGAACGACATGAGGGTGAGTTATTCATTATATAATTTTAAACACTTGAATTCAAACAATTTTAACAGTTTGAACAAATTATTGGTATCTTTAAAAATATATTCTTCTTATTTTTCACATAGGTATGCTTCCTCCACCTTTTGTCCCTGATCCTAAAATGGTATATGCCAAGGACATTGATGATGTGGGTGCATTCAGCACTGTGAAAGGTGTAGTGATTGACAACAAAGACGACGAATTCTACACTGAGTTTGCAACTGGGAATGTACCAATTCCATGGCAGGAGGAGATGATTGAGACAGGTGTGTTCGGAGAACTTAACATTTGGGGACAAAATGGAAAACTCCCGAATGATCTAGATCCCAACTTTGTAGAAGCAAAAGGAGGGGGATGTGTGCTACTGTAGAAGAAAGGAGCAAAATGCAGAACATACAAGAAACTGATGTGTGCGCTGGAAATAATTAATGATGGACAACAAAGCAATGAAGTACATATTTATGTAAAGTATGTATAATAGAGAACAATTATCTAACTCAGAAGGTCTCCATATGTATGTTTTGGAACACTTGTTTGAGCTTCTTAAATCTATTACTGAGCAGTAAGCAAATCAAACAGGTCTTCTGACATTCTGTAAAAATATATATTTTTATATAGTATGTAAGGCAACATTACGGATTCTGTATTACATGTTTATATATTAAAAGTTACATGAGATAAAGTTTGGTCATGGAGGATGTTAGCTATATAAACAGGAATTAAACCAAGTACATTTAAAAGGAACTGAAAAAGTAACACATCAGCTTAGATGCCATAGAGGAAGTGAGATCCTTGTTTACTTGTGTAGTTCAAATATATATTTCAAGATGTTTAAAAGAGGTCATCTGTTTACTGTTTGTAAACACATAGCATTTTTGGAGTTTATGATACATTTGGTTGTTAGAACTCTCCTTACAATCTTGCCAATAACAATAAAATATTTTTATGTAGGAAAATAGAATCTTCTCTTTTTGGTCTTTATGGTCAGTCCGGGATCAGTTGCTTTACTAAAATGTTGAACTGGGACTTTTCAGTTGTTAAAAGCTGAAGCAAATACTTTTTATGGGTACTTTACGTAAGCAAAAAAAGTAGGAACTAGCTTTACAAATCTTAATAATTCTAAACTATATACTATTTAATATAAAAATAAATCCATGATTCTGTAGAATAGAATAAAATCTATGCCTTGCATCTAGTAATTCACTATATGTAACGAACAACAGTCCATTTGGCATGGTGACCTACTTCCGTCTTAGCTATGAGAAAGACCAGAGGACAAAATCTGAAAAGAGAAGTAACCACTATAAGTGACATTTATTAACAGCATTCAGAACAGGTTTGGTCACAGCATAGAATTTCACACAGTTTGGCAACCCTGAATGCACAGTGAAAGGTAAATTAACTTATTTTTGTCTTTTGTGTTTTCATTCTGTTGCAATAGTTGTTGCAGTAGGCATTTTAAAATGAGTGTATATGTGTGTTTCTGCATGTATAAATCTTTTTTAGAGCATCAATGATGGATAAGTCAATTCATAAAATATCCAATGGAAAACCTACAATTCCACAAAAACCCATCCTTCCACCAAAACCAAACCTGAAAACTTTACACAAGACAAGCCAATTGGCTTCTTCTAGCAGAGTGGCTCAGGTTTTGCATAACTTTGAACCAGGAATGGACAATCAAATGGCATTAAACTGCACAAGGAAAGACAGAAGATATTCCAAAGATATAAGCCAAGATGAAAAGCATTTGGGAGTTGAAGCTAGATTGCAATGTCCTACCTCAACAGATGACAAGGCATTGGATATACCCTCAGTTACAAAAAGTGAACATAAAGAATTAGAGGTAAAACTGAAGGCAGATGAAATAAATCATCAACTGGCAGTGGATGCAGGTCGTTCAGGTAAAGTAAAATTTCGAAAATTCTGTATCAAACATGATTATGCTTTTAGTATAACCCAAAATTATTCAACGTAACTGAAATGCTGATGCTGCTATTGTGAGCTGTTATTCATTTATAATACATTTTGTACGTTTAGATTATTCATAATTTATTTATTTAAGATTCAAATTGTTGAAATAGGTATTAAAGTATTTTGAAAAATATTAAACCAAAATAAATAGTTAATGATGAACATTTGTATTTTAAATAGCATTTTTAATTATTATTAATAATAATAAAAAACAGGAAAAATTCAGCTTAATTTGATAACAAGATAAATATGTTTGCACTGCTTTACTGGCGGACAGGAGCATATAATCTTTCAATTGCAAGATACATTTGATTTAAATTTAACCAATTATTCCCAAATATCACAAATTTACTGTCCCCTTTCATTATCAGTTATTATTTTGGTTAACTTGATCATATTCTTAGTATAATGTGTATAGTTCTTAGTTCTGTTTATTATCTTTTATTATTACTATTTTACTTGCATAAACATAAGAGTAGAAAATGTAGAAAAAATAAAAGTGCAGTTTTTATCTGGACCTGTGACATTAATTATAGAATAGTGATTAATAAAGCACCCCACTATTCTTTTCTTTAGCTCCTGATGGCAGTGAAGTGAATAACTCTGTAAGTGGCAACTCAGACATTTGTCAAGACTCAACAGCACCACCTACCATGTCAGAAGAGAAACACTGCCATTGTGTTTGCCACCTTCAAAGGCCTGGTATGAAACTGGTCTGGGTACCTCTACAGGAAGAGAATAATTATCTGGATACAGTGAATGAAAAGTGTAATAGACATCAAAACAGTGGAAGACAGAGAACTAAACTTCAAAAAAAGGAAGGTGTTTTACACCTAACCAGTAATGAAGTTGGAAAGCTGGAGAATAGAACCACTCACCATTCAAAACCCATTCAAGAATTACCACCATGCATAAATTGCCAAAGCTTTTTATATCACCACAGCCCTCACAAATTAGCATTAAAGAGATTTGCATATGCTGAGGAGCCTATTCAAAACCACTCAAAACCCCCTCTACCTCCAAGGACTTATCAGTCCTCCAAGTATCAAAATATCAAACAATATGCACAGCACACTGATGCCAATATATACTTAGATCTTTTGCCATCAAAAGACAATATACTTACCACACCACCTGTCCCCCCTCGACCTCTTCCTCGGCCTCCTCTACACCCCACAAGCAAACAAAAAACAGAAAAACGGTCCTCACAGCCATCATTGGCCTGTGTGATCTCTCTTAGGGGAGGCTATCCACCAATTAGAAACATCAGCCCCTGCAAGTCTAGAAGATTGCCGGATTCAACAGGTGAGCACAGAAAAATTCGCAAACATTGCTTTTCACTCAAGCGCAGCACAGAAATCCAGTTCATTCAAAAGTTTGTACATGAATTTGATATTTAACACTTATTTTTTGCTAAGCATAACATGCCAAGCCAACACCAATGTCTATCTGAGAACATGTGAAAATAATACCTCCCAAAATCAGAGGAATTTTTGTTTTAATATGTTATTCTGAGTAAATCAGACATTTGTCTAGTTTTCTGAAAAGTTCATATTTGCTTTCTAGCTGAGAGTTATGAAAATGCAGAAGGTTGGGAGTCCATAGACAAAGAAAAGTAAGTATACAACATCAATACGTTGTTTTTAAAAACTCAAGTGATTATACTTGAGTGATTCAGTAGTTTTTGGAGTAGTTAATTTTTTTAAACAATTTATTGAAGTATATTTTTTTTCCTGTAGTTGAATGTATTTATTTTTTGCTTCTACAGCATTCTAAATGCTGTATTGATACTTGCTATTTTGTTAATGCGCCATTGTTAGGGATGGTTCCAAACGGGAAGTGACACAGAAATTGAACAACTACCCGTTACTAAAATATGTTCAAAGTGTAATTTATTGTCATATATCTTTGGTCTTATGACTCCCCGTCCCAAATATGTTCTTGTTTTATTATACTTACCTTTATCTACTTCAACTAGATCTAGTACTATGTTAAGAGTTTAAATAAATGCCAGATTGTTTTTCACTGCCAGAGACGAGCAAAAATCAATACACCATTTCTCCAATACACTGTGACTAAAATTGTCAGCACCTCTAAAAATTCTTATGCCATTACTCGTATAGAATAGTTTAATATATTTTCACAATTTATATCACACAAGGGTGAGTACAAACACAAAAGTCCAGTAATGTATTTATATTTTACAGGAGTTTTTGTGAGAAACACAGAGACCAACTTCCATCATTTTTTTTTTTTTTTTTTTTTTTTACAAAGAGTAGATTAGGGTTAGTTTCAGCAGCCAAATTAGGATTAGTAATGGATCTGCCATAAAGAGTTTCCATTTATGAGTTTTGGGGTCAGAAAACCTCAAACAAACAAAGACACAAAAGAAAGAAAGAAAGAAATTAAAAAAGAAAGAAAGAAAGAATGAAAGAAAGAAAATTTAAATCCACCACAATATTTAATCCCATTGTCATACTATATCTTCAAACAATATTGATATATGGTAAGACAAAAAGAAAGAAAAAGAAAGCAGGCAAGATGGCTTTATTGACTAAATGAAGTTTATTGCATGTGTCCACAGTTAAGGGTACTGCTGAATCTGTAATGTTTTCTTTATTTATAGCTGAGGTTTGAATTTTAAAGTGCATCATGATTAAAATTATTAGTTCTCAAAAAAAAAAAAAGTAAATTATACAATTATATGAATTGTCCTGGTTTTTGAATCTTTAGCCATTTATGTTGATGTTGATTCGAAACCTTTTCATATATGAGGTGCTGGAACCAGGAAAACTTGAACCTGCACTTCCCTTTAAACTAGCAGAATGCGTGGGGTGGAATTAATTGTGACTTAAGATGAGTCATCACTGATCACTGTGAGATGGTTCGGTTTGAGAAGCTGGTCATGAGGAATAAACGGCTAAAATTCATTTTTACAACAGTACCGGAATATAGCCAAGCTAACCCTGTGCTGTGTTTGTTTCTGTTATTTTTCTGATTAAAACAATAACTTAACCTGCAATGTCGGATTCGCCATCCGTTTGTTATTAATAGTCTTTGCCAATCCTTCCTTAAATGTATTGGACTTTGTCAGTACATTGTTCATATGAACAACGAAAATTTACAAACAACAAAATATAACCTTTTATAATGCATAATAGGGACTCTAAATAAGCAAAGCATAGGAGGTTCTATCATGCTATCATATCATTCTATTTAATCATCTTTACAGCAAATTCTAAAGGTCTTGCAATGGGCCATGGCTGGAACTTTCATAATGACAATGAACAAATATCATTAAAATCTACACAAAAATGCATCGCTGTGTCACAAAAGTATGGTTCAGTGATGGTCATCCCAGTATCCTAAGCTATAGAAAATAAGTAGGTGAAATGAAGAGGAATGAGCACCAAAATTGACTGAGAAACCATAAGATCTGAGATTCTGTAAGAAAAAATGTGAACTCTTCTCAGTAGTCTTCCAACTTCAGGTATTATAGGAGAAGATATAGAGCTGATTTCTGTGCAAATGAAAGTTAAAAAAATGATTGAATAAAATTATGTCATGGTTTTGACCAATATGTACAGTATTGGAGAAATAACATTGACTTTAATTTAAATTTATTTTGTTTCTATGTTAGGCAGCATTTTTTGTGATTTTTTTTAAATGAAAGATGAGCAATACAGAATTATTTTCACATCTTTCTTTGCGTGTATTTACCATATGTACTATATCACACAACTGCAAATTAGGTTTTACTTTCTTAACTGTTCTAACGTCCTAACTGTTTATGTTCACCTGAAACATAACTAACTGTATTTATTGTAGAATGGTTGAAAAGAACAAAATAAGGGATTGAATGCTTATTGCATCATGTATCTGTGCCAGAGCAAGATATGCCCAAATGCAGAACCACAGTGCTACATGTATATGTACAGCAGTTTCAGGACAGAAGCTTCGGTCCATCAGACTTAAACCTAAAGTCTGAGTGGATCATCTAACTTGCCACAATACTAGCCTTAATGTCACAATAAGACTAAAGGTGCCATAACAGATACAATTTCATCCAATCACTAACCCTAAACTTCTTATAATCTCCAGTAAAACATCCAGTCTAAGATGCTTGGTGCTGCTCTCCTGAAACTGCCATGATGTGCATGTGACAATTATTGATAATACTTTCAGTTTCTTTGTGTTTATTATGTCAAATAGAGGTCCTAGCAAGAGTATACTCAAGCTCTTTTGGCGACAACAATGACAAATAGAGATATTTAGCTTCTAAAATTGTCGATAAAAAAAAAATGAGTATTGAAGTTAGCTAACATAAGCTAGAAAGCTGTCACTCCTCCTCTAACAAGAAAATTCCCATGTTTTAGAGCAGCAAAGGTATTTGCTATATTCTTCCATTTTATAACATAAAGCAAATTACCCATTACAGGGTTTTCAACAAATGTAGGGTATCATGTCCTTGCTTTTTTCCAGATATGATTCAACATCTCAACTTACATTTAGCCAGAACTATATTTTGTTGTCTTAATAAGCTTAGTTATCCAAGTTACAATATACAATATACAAAAAAAGTCCAGGAAAATAAAAATTACAAAATACTCAAAAGTAATTTAATACATATTTTCAATATACTATTTTATATTTATAATATACATGTACTGCCCATCTTTTCTTACTGCTGTCTAAAAAGTTTGATTAAAATTAAAATAGTTTTTTTTTTATCAAAATATTTAAAAAATTTTTTAAACTTTTTTGGTCTTAAAAAATAAAAACTGACCTTGTGACCTATTGCGTTAGAAGACATACTTGTCACACGTCACTTGCAGAAAGTGTGTGTGTGTGTTTTTTTTTTTCTTTACTAAGAAAGAAAGTGCAATAGATCGCAGGGGAAACTCCGAACAGTATTGTTAAAGTAGCAAACACCCAGACCATTACAATCTGTTCAATCTAAGAATGTGTTGCCTGGTGTAGTAATTGTGGCTTTCATACAGGCTATCTGACAATACAGGAAGCCCACGGAGGATTTCCAGTGACTGGGAGCCAAACAGTGACTATGGTGAGATTCTTTCAGTGATGAGTGGTGACTTTTTCATCTAAGCAAGCAAAATTATATATGTAATTTTATTACAATCAAAACAATACTCTGATTAAGAGTCTACCATGTAAACAGCTATTTTTGATTACTATAATCCAAATCATAATCAAACTAAACAGAAATCAAATTAAGATGTGGGGTATGCCTATTTTAGTTGCATTATTGAAGTGCAGTACAGACACCTTAATCAAACTATTACTTGCCTTTAGGATTTTGGTCATTTTGTGACAGGATAGTCTATACAGACGACAATATTTTTTTAAGTAGGACCACAGACGTTTTTTTTTCCCATATGATGCACGGTTTCAAATTCCATTAAAACAACACTCTTCCAGCAGTTCATACTTGCATACAATAATTGTCACAGGGCATGAATAAAGTGTTCCTGAATGAAGGTGAAAGTGCCAAACTGCAGTTAAAGGGCCATGAAACCCAAAACTGTCGGTTCAAGTCTACCTCCGAATTAAAAAAAAAGCATCATAATGGGCGTGGAGCGCTGCGAGCAGAGGCAGGAGTGAGCATGGCCAGCAGAGCAGGGGAGAAGGGGAGCAAATAATTGTTGTCAATTGGCTCACAAAATGCGACACAAACCGTGAGAAGAGCCATTTATAGTTTACAAAGTTAAAATGCAAAGAAATAAACAGTAATTTTTTTCCCTGCTACATTTGTTATTCGTAATTTCATATACACACAACCACAATTTATTTATTATAAAGATAATCGTGTTTAAATAAACACTAAAAATTAGGACTTCTCCCTCAATCCCCGAGTCTGAATGCAGACTCAGTGCAGTAAGTCTCTTGCCCTGCCTATTTCAACCATTAGCCCTGCTGGTAATCTGGAGGATTTAGGCAAACACAGCAGCACAGCGATGTGTCTAAATGTGGACGACCTCAACTGATAAAAGACAAAGTCTGCCATTCTCCAATTCTCATTCTGCTCTCCCGACAAAAATGCATGCTGTATACATATAGCTTTGTTGGATCGGCCCTCACAGGATTGCAGGGAAAAACATGCAACAAACCCAGTGGATCATGGAAACAACACATACGACCCTTAATGAATGGCTAAATGTGTGCTGTGGTTCCGTGGATGTGGTCTCACCCAATCATCAACATAATGTCTCACAGCTGGGCACTGGCAGATCTGTCTTGCCTTTGGAAAGCACGTGCAGTCATGAATAATTAAGAAGCAGGTTCTTCTCATGGGATAAGAAAACTCCGCTATGAATAATATTGAGAAATGCTGGTTACTAACATAACTGTGGTTCTATGACTTAGTGGAAGAGGCAGAGGCAGTGCTAAAAGCACTAGTGGAAAACCCCTCATGCTCACGCTTGACCAAGAATCGAATAATAAGTTGTTACCTCGTGACTTGTGACGTGCCCTGAGCTATAATAACCCTTTAGAACGCCACTTCTATCTCTTAGATCATTCTCGCAATATCGAGTGACCAGAGACTCTAGCGGTCTTCTACTAAGGGCCTACTCACACTATGCCATCCGTACCGTGCCCAGGCCCGTTTCCCGGATCGTTTGGGAAGTGTGAGTGCGCTGAATCGGGCTCAAGCACGGTTCACTTGGCCGGCCCTGGCCCGGTTGGAAGAGGTGTGCCTGAGCGCGGTTCACTTGGGCTTTGGCACGAAACGCTTGTGTGTGAGTGCAAAACGCGCCAAAGCCCGAAACTGAAAGCGAGATCTGACTTTTAAGGGTCTGTTTCATTGGATTTATTAATAATACTTACTGTTTAGTGATCGCAAACTGCCGTAGTTCATTAAAGACGCAAACCCCTCACTGCACGACAGCTGCGCGCCTTCGGCAGACCTCCTCATTCCTGCAGCACGAGAGCTTTATGATTGTTTATGAGCGCCAAAAGTGGCGGATCTGTTCGGCGAAATATCTGACTGCGTGTCACCGCATCCCTAAGGACTGTTTGGTGAAATATTTGACTCTGCATGTCACTGCATAACAAACGACTGAAACGATATAACTAGAGAAATCTCCACTGTGCTGCTGAGTGAGAGCGTATGGCAAGTAGTCACAATTGTAATTAGAGATATCTCTAAATTAATTTTGACTAGTCAAAAATCCAATTCAAGATATCTACAACTGTAAATCGACTATTAGTAAAATAATTAAAGATATCTTCAAATATATTTGTAAATATCTCTAAATTTGACGAATTAAAGATATCTTCAAATGTATTATGACTAGTAAAAACTCAGTTAGAGATATCTCTAATTACAATTGTTACTAGTAAAAATTTATTTGAGATATCTCTAATTATAATTGTGACTAGTCAAAACTCATTTAGAGATAACTGCAAATATTTTTAAATGGACGTGAATGAAGGAATATGACTAGTCATATTATTTGCAGATATCTCCAATCTGATTTTGTACTAGTACAATTGTAATTGCAGATATCTCTAATTGTCATTCTGACTAGTCGAATTATAATTATGACTAGTCAAAATATAATTAGAGATATCTCTAAATATATTAATGGAGTCAGAACAAAGATTTAAATGCTAAAAAGGCTTGCCATAGAGAGCGCTTCTCACAGAACAGCGCAGCAGCGATGACGTAAGCGTGCCGGGGCCCGATATGGTGTGAGTGAGGGCCGTCGGGGAGACGGGAGGGGGGACAATCGTGCTTTGGCCCTGTTCAAGGCAACTGTACCCAATGTGAGTACGGCCTAAGTCACTGTTAGTAACCAGTGTTCTATTTCCTATCGCTCCAGAGGCAGTGCTGAAAGCACTAGTGGAAGAGGAATACCAACAAAGTCACTAGGAATCCTTTTCTGAAGCTTCCAGGCAGGCAGTCGACACTGTAGTACACACAGCTGGCAAAAGAGTCATGTTCAGTAGTTAAAACTGTGAAAACATATACGCTGAATCCCAGTTTGCTGCCCCACAAATTTCAGAAAGTAACACCCCTTTGAATGAGTGAAGAAGAGCCAAACTCTGAACGGTGAGCTGACAAAACTGCAATGTACACCTTAAGTGTTGATGCAGAACGTCCAAGCTCAAAAAGGTGTTGCAATATGTTTAAAATGCTTCCTACTGAACACTGTAAAGGATCAATATTATGGCTGGAACACAAGTCACAAAAAACCTTCCACTTACACAAATACAACCTGTTAGTGGATGCAGCACACGCATTCAAAACAGTGTCCCTCAGGAAAGGCCTGGTGGCCCCAGAGACCCACATACCCACAGTTTTAGTCGATCTGGATGCTGGTGCTAAACTCTTCTTTCCAACTGACATAGTAGATCTGGTCTGCTCGGCAGACGACAGGGTGGTCCTATTAACACAGAGAAAAGAGGCCAATGCAGAGCCACCAACAGCAGATGGTGTTTGCCGGCAAATTGTTTTCCAAATTAGTGGCAATGGGGGAGAGGCATACAAGATCACGTCCAGCCAGTTGTGAGCTAACGCATCCAAGCCCAGAGATACTGGTTCGTCCATCAGAGAAAACCAATGAGGACACAGAGACGTTTGGCTGTTTGCAAACACATCTACTGCAGCAGTTCCGTACATTCTCTATATCATTTGCATGACATCCGGGTAAAGACGGAGCCATGGACCAGGGAATCTGCAGCATGATTGAGTCGTCCTGGCAGGCAGGGGCTCTGCTGGCCCGTACGAGGCCAGTGACAACATTTTGTGGGTGTCGTGAAAAGTGAAGAGCATGCTGGTTCTGGTGGGCCCCTAATATTATCTCTGGGGGGCCCCAAAACGGCGTGAGCCCTTAGAGCCATCCTAACTTCCCCCACCCAGCGGGACCCCTGCTGGCAGGTATGATGCCCGTATGGAAAGCAGATTGGTCTGTGCCCAAAGAAGTAGATGGTGAGCTCCTCGAAGTGCATTCTTTGACCTTGTGCCTCCCTGGTTGTTGATATAAAAAACAGCCACTTTGTTGTCCATTCGTATCGAGACATGTTTTCCCCTGAGAACACTCTGAAAATGCAAAAGTGTAAGGAACACCGCTGTTAGTTCCAAAACATTTATGTGTGCTGTGCGCAGAGTCCCTCTCCAGATGCCATTCTCTCTTCTCTTGCACCAGGGATGCAAAAACTGAAAGCGACCTGCCTGATTTTTCAGATACAGTCTCACTACCAGAGTGCTGTGATGGCTGTGCATGCAGATTATTAGCAGCGTTCAACGCGACGTCTGGGAAGCTTTCAAAAAATTAGTCAGAGGAAGCCATTGACATCACATCTAATTCCTGTCCTGTATGTGCGGGTGTCAATTGTAACTTAGACTGAACATCCTCTTGTAACAACAGTGGCTCATCTGTTTTAGGCCGAATTTTTGCAGCATAATAGAGCATTCCGGACATGAATCAGTCAGTTTATTAAAGATGATTCACACCCAGACACATTGGACATTGATGATGTCCGGCCATAATAGTCATAACATTAGGGCATGTAGTACACTGCAGTGAATCCATCTCAGTAGCTTACCCTGAAGGCGATGAATTTGCCTCCCTTAGTCTGTTAGTTCATGCTACGTTTAAAGCTCATACACACTCTCAGCCGAGGCAACCAGGGCGTAAAAGTCTATTTCTCCAGAGGTGTTCAAAACTGCCAGCATCCAGCAGATTCAAACCACTTGCATGATGCAACCAGTATCTCGCCATCGTTGTGCGCCGTGAGATGGCTGGAATCTATGTGATATAATATAGACAAAACAGCTTGGAATATACCCTGAAGCCCTCTTCAGCAGCTAGATGCACAGAATATCATCAAGTTCAACTCAAAACAAGTAAAATTGAGAAAGAGATAGAAGTGATGTGTTAAAGGGTTATTATAGCTCAGGGCACGTCACAAGGTAACAACTTGCTATTTGATTCTCTGTCAAGCGCGAGCATGAAGGGTTTTCCACTGGTGTTTTCAGCACTGCCTCTGGCGGTCTGGAGTGATAGGACATAGAACTGATGTCATGACTCAACTTGCAGTTTTGCGTTATGTCACCGATTTTGATCCCGCCCCAAAAATCATTTTAAACCTGGAAGATGAAATTAGCTGACAAAAGCTCAAAATTATCCAGTTCTCCCCACAATTAGATGTAATTCCTTTAGGAGTGACTCTATCTTAGGAAGGTTAGTTCACTCAAGCAGAACTGACATTTGTTCAGTGTAAGACCAGCTGACTCTAGTCTCAAAAAGACTTTCTGAAGATCTATTAGGTGCTGCTTAAAGGTGCACAGCACCGTAGATTAACCCAGCAAGAACATTAGTCATCACTCTTTGAAAAGTTGCTAGGACATTACTAAGCCCAAAAGGGTGAACTTTGAAATAAAAAAGGCCACTGTGAGATACAAAATGCTGCCTTGATGGTCTTGACTGCTTTTACATCGACACCCGCCAATACCCTTGAGAAAAATCAATGATTCATCTAATCTGGGGAGTGAATATGAACCTTTAAGCGTAAATTGATTCAGGCCCCATGAGTTGACACAAAACCTGTCGTAGCCACATGGCTACTATCAACATATGTGCTCTCTCAGGGTTCAATTATGCTCTCATCTAGCATCATCTTAATCTGTTCCTCAATGATCTGTTTTTTTGCTGGTGACATTCTGTAAGGTGGGAGATGGTCAGGTTTTGCATCCCCTGTATTGATTTCGTGCTCCACCAAAGTATTGTAGCCCGTGACAATCAAACAAGCCAACAAAGTCTTTGATAAGATCCATTAATTTCCTTTTTGTTCTGTTTCTAGACAAGCCATCTTAATCCTTGCATTCAAAGCAGATTGGCTGACATTTAAGAACATTAAGCTCCAAATCTTATATGCGTCCAACCACTCACTAAAAACCCACTGAGGAGTAGGTTCACCCTGAGTCCTCGATGGGAAATGAATTCACAGTTCAAATTTAGGCCAAGTCCAGAGCAAAATATTTTTAATTCAAAAGCGGCTTCTGTTCAATCCTCACAAATGGATGCAAAAACTACACAGAGGTCATAGCATGTCCAGTCAAAGTTCACAAACAGCAAAAAGTGTTGACTGTCAAAACGTACCACCGTCAAAGCTGCAATGTGAACCTCATGACGATCATCTCTGTGTACATAGAAATCCACAGAAAAGTGTGAAGACAAAAGTCAGCTGTGTCGCCGGGTTTCCTCCACTGGAAATCGGGCAGTGCAACCACACACTCGACAGCTGAAAATTCAATACATTCTCTGCGTCATCCACCAAAACAATTTCATAGGCATTTACATGCAAACCATGGATCCAAAGCCATAAATAAAAATGTTGGGGCACCACTTGTTATGCATTGAGTTAGCTAAAGGTACAGGATAGCTTGCCTAACTTGTGTTGCAGCATAAAATAAATCAAAGCTCACATCTTGCTCTTTATCCTCCTGTCAATTGTATCACTTTATATTACAAGAAAAATAACTTAATTCGAGCACCAGAGAAAGAAGTGGTTCTTGTAGTACATGTGTCTACAGATTGTTCACGCAATTCTCTCTCTTAAAGAAGCCACCTTTATTTTCACTCGTTACAAACAGTAATTTACACCACTGCCAGATTGAAAACGCCAAAGATTATTCAGGCTTAATTTGTAAATGAAGGCTTTAGATTAGCTTGTTGATTGACAACTGCAACCACACTGAAAGTCTTTGAGATGTGGATGAGTAGACAGTTTGGATCAGATAGTGGGCACATTGTCAATATCAATATAGAAATATAAATTTCAGCCAAAAATAAACAATGATTTGAATAATTAAACTTAATAATTTTATTAACTTGCTTTTAATATTTTTTTCCTTATACATATTATACACCAGCTTTACATGTTTATGTTTAATCCAGTCAGCTGATCTGGGTAAACTAAAATTTATAAATGACTAAAATTAATAGAACAGAAGAGTCAGAAATAAACACATTGTGGTTTGAAGGTTGTTAGGTTCAATTAGGTTCAATAAAATTTCTTTGGGTCTTTTATCTTCTTTTTAAATAACCTAGCATTCTCAAACACATTTTGTCATCCCCAGAACCTCTATATCAAATTTACCAGGCTAAGCTCTCGAAAGAAGATAGTCAGATCCAAACTGTTAGTCCTGATTGCAACAGGAGAAGTGTTAGTGAAACCCTGGGCCTTGAGGGTCATGGAAGCCTGGGAGTAGTTGGCACCCAATCAAAAAGAGGTCCTGAGGAAATTACACTCTGGCAGGACTTACCAGTGGTGAAGGAAAGCGGAATGTTGCACAAGCTCACTCGCACTGAAAAACAGAGACAAGAGGTGAGTGAAATTTTCCCTTACAAGACGTAACTTTACTTTTTTGTTGAAAAGCTCAACTTCAGTTTTACTTACATTTGATCTTTAAATGTGATTTTAGAGCATGTTTGAAGTGCTCACCTCTGAAGCCTCCTACCTTCGCTCCCTGCGGGTTCTGAAGGATCATTTCCTAGGGTCACGGGAACTTAATGAGACTCTGGTCATTCATGATAGGAAAGTCCTCTTCTCCAACCTCCTGCAGGTCTATGAAGTTAGCGAGAGGTGAGTAGATTAAAAGACAAATGCATTAGGGTTATAGATGAAATACATGGAAACTTAACTTTTCATTTTTTTACTCTAATGTTCAAAATGAAATTTAGTCACACTTTATTTGGATGGTTTGTTTGTTGAATTTAAGTTACATTGCATCTACATGCCAACTTATTCTCATGAAATTATAAGTAGACTGTTAGGTTGGGATTAGGGTGTGTAAATTGACATGTACTTGCTAGGTTTTTAATAGTCAGTTAAATGTCTGTTAAGGAGCAGTAAGTAGACAGTCTACTAATACTCAAATAGACCATCAAAATTAAGTGTTACTGTAAATAAAATAAGGAAAGGGCTGAACTTAATTTTTTGAAAGTTTAATACACTATTTCCTAATTTTAAAGTTTTTTTCATAATTTATTTTGTACTTTTGTGTCATGTCCAGCACAATCAAGTACTGTAGAGATCGCTGGTAACCTAAAATCTAGTCATGAACTACAAATCCCTACATTCCTCTACACATACACCAGGTTTTACTTCCACTGATCACACACGCAGCTGAATCAGTCATTTGTTTTTTGTATGGTATGTTGTTCATGTGCTGTGTTCCTGTACCTTGACTTAGTTTCTTGTTTTGTTTATTACTGTTCTTTTGACACTTGGATTTTTGGATATCCTGTTATTTTTCTGTTGTCCACACAATTATTCATAGTTTAAATGCACTTGGATTCCACCTTTTCGTATCATCTTTTCAACGTACTGTCACCCTTTTGCATCACAGAAAGCTCTTTAGTTTAGCAGCTGCTTTTAAAAAAACACTTCTGCCTAATCAAAAAAATTAAATAAAATACTGGAGATTTGTTGCTTACTCCTGTTGAACTGTGCCCATTCTTAACCATAACCCCCAAAACAGAGAATGTGTATTTGTAACCCTTATTTTTTGCTGTTTAGACACCATTCTCTTCAACGTGGGTATCATAAATAAATATGGTTTACGGGGTGATAATTAGTTTCTTTTTCCTTTAATCTGGAGCATAGACAACAGTACTCACAACAGCATTACAACTTTTTTACATTTCCTTTTTCTCTCTCTCTTGCTGCCTCTTAAAGGTGCAGTAGCTGATCTGCGATAACCAATTAGCGTAAATCTCTGAAACACAATCCCAACCCTGCCATCCAAACCAGGATGCCACAGTCATTACTAAGCCATACTTAGGTGATATTTTTGACCGAATATTCAAAGTAGCATGGTAAACAATATATTGGGCGCGCGTCACAGGTTGTCATTGTTTAAAACTTAAACAATGCGATTTGAATATAAAACCAACTTCACCTCAGTAAGAGATAGGTAGAATAGCGTTATTTACTGATGTTTTGTTGTTAAACTAAATAAAACTCTACATTACTCATGCTGTAAAACACCTTATGAAACTGAAAATAGTCATATCAATCTCTCACCGGAAGATTTCAATGGCTGAACAACACTTCTGTGCATATAACCCATTTGTAGCAACAACATCCACATCAGCTTTGCGAGAAGCTGAAATTGTTTTGCAACAGAACATTACCTGTCTAAATGAAATCCTTCAACCATGGTTGTCGTCCTTCATCCTGGATGCAAAAGTAACTCAATATTGATTCAGGGTTTTAAAAAGTTTTGATTCAGCAAGTTTTTACCACTCAAACTCTTTCTCTCTCCTGAACCCGAAGCACATGTACGCACAAACAGCAGATCTGCATGAAAATGGCTGCGCATTAGTTTAAATCTGCAATTGTTGACAGACAGTTTGAGCTATTTATCAGAATTATGGGAGGTGTCGGCCTGACACTTTAATTGGATGAATTTTTTTTTACTCTTGTGCCTTACCCAGAATATAATCATGAATAAAGAATGTCAGGATTTGTGAGGGGGGAAAAGGAGTGAGGACCCAAGTGCAGGGTAAATAAGTATTTATTTCTAATAAAATACAATAAAAAACAAACTATCCTGAGGGAGGAAACATTAACAAAAGATATAAACAAACAAAATAAAGTAGACTGGCCAGGCTGGCAGAGTTCAGGACTGGAACACACAACAGGACCAGGCAATATACGGCAACGAACTGGCACAGGACAGCAGACATGAGAAGAATATAAGCAGAAGTAAATAAACATACAAACAGTTGAACCTTATAAACTAATAATAGGTTAACAAGGAGGGAGGGACTAGACAATAGATGGGAGAGCACATGACACAAAAGACAACACAAACCATGTGCTCACATAAAACCAGACTACAACAGGGAGCCAATGAGAGAACTCATTAACCGCGTGTTCACAAGACAACACTAAAAGCACAACACTGAAGCACACAACAAAAGAACGCAGCCACAATGTAAACACCCAGCCACATGCTTAGACAACACAAACATAGACACAAGACACAAACACACAATAGATGAAAGCACCTTACCATGCACTCACACATATGCAACGCGCATGTTTCATTTCAGCGCCAACCGAAACCAAAACCAACCAGACTGAGAGGCTAAGAATGAAACAGCGCAATGTAGACAGAACAAAACACAAACACTAGTACAAGAGCGCACATCCCAAGCATGCACAGACCACGCACGCCCGCATCAAACAGGAGCATACACGGTCTGTGCATGCCTATGAAGGTGTTCATATAGAAACACACAATGACAGAAAACAAGAGAAAACCAAGTCCCACATACAAAACAAGACAGAGCTAGTGTCCGGACTTTGATTTTACAAGAATTTACAAGACTGGAGTGGCAGAACCCTGACACAGAATGTGAAAAGACTTTCAACCAGCACAACAAAATTGTGTCTGAAGACAATAACCTACTACACCTTTAAAGGAGCCAGAGCCCAAAGATAACCTTCTCAAGATTAAATTTTCTCAGATTTAATAACATTTTTACATTTAAATATTAATTAACGAAATATAAATTTAACATAATGCAATTAATATTAGGTTAAATATTCATAAACAATAATTACACAAATAATTTCTGTAGTATATTACTTTTTTGCAAGTAACTCATTACAATCCATTACTACTTATTTTTGGGGGCATTATTACTTGCTGCAGTCTCAGTAACCCAGGTGACCACACATTTTAACAAATGCACTAAATATATATATATATATATATATATATATATATATATATATATATATATATATATATATATATATATATTGTCACGGGGAGAAGAATCACACAACAAGTGAGAGCTCATATAAGTGCCCCGGAGGGTGGTTTATTTACAACAGGTTTTTCCAGTGGTGAATTTAGGTTGGTGGCTTGTGTGCTCTTTGTGCTCCTTTCCCAGTGTGACAGTGGATTATTGAAGTGCCTCTGTGGTTCCGGCAGGTTCTCAGCTGCTGTCTGGGAAAATAGAGAGAGAGCGAGTCAGTGCTTGTTCTCCTGGAGAGACTTCTTCCCGTTCTGCTGTGTTGCTGCAGTTTAAATGCAAGCCGGCTGATGGGCTGCAGCTGGGGCCGATCAGTCTGAGTTGAGGGCTTGCAGGTGTTTCTCCTTAGTTTCCTGGGCGATGCTGATGATCCTTTGGGACGCTCGTCACACCCCCCCCCCCCTAAGCGTCGTCCTGGTCCGAGGGGTGATGTGAGCCAGTAGGGGTAATTTAGGGGTTGGGAGGGGAATGACCCCTGACAGACCTGCAAAAGCTGCCCAGACCCGAGAGAGGCCATCTGCATTGGCGTTAGCGGCTCCGGCCCGATGACGTACCACAAAATGGAAGTCCTGGAGAGCGAGGAACCACCGAGTCACCCTGGCGTTAGTATCTTTGGCCCGGGCCATCCATTGTAGGGGAGCGTGGTCAGTGACAAGGGTAAAGCTGCGGCCCAGGAGGTAATGTCGCAGCTCCAGAACTGCCCATTTTATGGTCAGAGCTTCTTTCTCCACTGTCGCGTAGTTCTTCTCGGCTGGGAGCAGCTTCCTGCTAATATACAAGATTGGGTGTTCCTCACCTTCCTGTATCTGGGACAGGACTGCTCCTAGTCCTGTGTCAGAAGCATCAGTTTGCAGCAGGAAGGGGCAGGCGAAGTCCGGGGCCCGAAGAACTGGCTCAGATGTCAGTGCCATTTTTACTTTGTGTAGTGCCTCTTCTGCAGCAGTCGTCCAACAGATCTTCTCAGGCTGCCCCTTCCTGGTCAGGTCTGTAAGGGGGGCGGCTAGAGAGGCAAAGTTAGGTATGAAGCATCGATAATATCCCGCCAACCCCAAAAAGGCTCGTACCTGGGTTTTTGTTTCCGACTTTGGTGCATTACGAATTGCTTCCACCTTCTTTTCCTGGGGCTGGATTAGCCCTCGTCCCACCCGAAAACCCAGATATTTGGCTTCATGGAGCGCAAGGTGGCATTTGCTGGGGTTGGCGGTGAGTCCAGCCCTTCTGAGTTCCGACAGCACTCTCCGCAGGCGATCTAGATGGTCTTCCCATGTCTCAGAATGAATGACAACATCATCTAGGTATGCGGCAGCGTAGGCTTGGTGAGGGCGAAGGACAATATCCATGAGCCGCTGGAAGTTGGCGGGAGCTCCATGCAGGCCGAAGGGAAGGGTCCGGTATTGCCAGTGGCCACTTGGGGTAGAGAAGATTGTCTTGGCTTTGGCTTCCTCAGATAGGGGTACTTGCCTATAACCTTTGGTTAGGTCCAGGGTTGAGATTTACCGGGCCTTCCCAGGCGATCCAGCAGCTCATCCACCCGAAGCATGGGATATCCGTCAAACTCTGAGATCTCATTGAGCCTTCGGAAGTCATTGCAGAAGCGGAGAGTGCCGTCAGACTTTGGTACCATTACGATTGGGCTGGACCATGGACTGCGTGACGGCTCAATCACCCCTAACTTCAGCATTTGTTTTACTTCCTCTTCAATAGCCTGCCGACGAGCTTCAGGGACCCGGTAAGGCCGTTGTCGAATGATGTTGCCAGCTGGAGTGTGGATATCATGCTTGATGATGTTCGTCCAACCCGGGAGTACTGAGAACACATCAGAGAACTGACTGACCAGGTGATGGAGCTCTCCCTTTTGGATAGCCGAGAGGTGAGGATTGACATCTACAACCACGGGATCGGAGGTGGCGAGGGCTGCGAGTTGGTCCCTGGTACCCACCCATTTTTTTAGAAGATTGATGTGATACAGTTGGTCAGCTCTTCTTTTTCCAGGTAGCCTCACCCGATATGTGACTGGCCCAATTTTTTCCAGAATGGTGAAGGGGCCTTGCCAGGTGGCAAGAAACTTGCAGGCAGCATTCGGGATCAGGACCATCACTCAATCTCCGGGCTGGAACTCCCGTGGTTGGGCTGCCCGGTCATAGTGGCGCTGTTGGGCTTGTTGGGCTTTGACCAGATGCTCCCGGACTAACGGCATGACCCGGTCGATCTTCTCCCTCATCTGTCTCACATGCTCAACTATGGACCGATGGGCTGCCGGCTGCTGCTCCCAGGCTTCCTTAGCCACATCTAGAAGGCCCCGGGGCTGATGGCCAAAAAGGAGTTCGAAGGGGGTGAAGCCAGTTGAGGACTGGGGCGCTTCTCGTATGCCGAAGAGGACATAGGGCAGCATGAGGTCCCAGTCACGTTTGTCTTCAGCCACTACTTTCCTTAGCATTTGTTTTAGCGTTTGGTTGAATCGTTCGACCAACCCATCTGTCTGTGGGTGGTACACTGTGGTCCTTAACTGCTTCACCTGCAGTAGTCGACAGAGGTCAGCCATTAACCGGGACATGAGGGGGGGGTACCCTGGTCAGTCAATATCTCTGCTGGGATACCGACCCGGCTTGACAGGAGGAAGAGCTCCTGGGCAATGGCTTTAGAAGTGGCTTTCCTGAGGGGGATTGCTTCTGGATACCGGGTGGCATAATCAACGATCACCAGAATATGCTCATGTCCCCGGGCCGACTTTGGCAACGGCCCAACCAGGTCCATCCCGATTCGCTCAAAGGGCACCTCAATGATGGGTAATGGGATCAGCGGGCTAGGGGGGAGGCTTTCTGGGCGAGGTCACCTGGCAGGTGGGGCAGGCTTGACAGAATCGTTTTATATCAGCTTCTAGACCCGGCCAGTGGAAGCGATCCCGGATCGGCTGTGTGGTGTTCTCAACTCCAAAGTGACCGGCCATCGGGTGGGAGTGAGCCAGGTCCATCACAGTTTCTGTCTTGGCACGGGGCACCACAAGTAGCTGTTTCACCTCCCCCCTTCGCTGTGCGACGCAGTACAACAGCCCATTTTGAACTACAAAGTGCGGGAGAGGATGGGGTGATGGTTGAGTGTCTTGGCCCTCAATGACACGCACCTGGGTCCAACAATGTTTCAGCCGGTCATCATCCCGTTGTTCCTTAGCAAACGAGCCCCCTCCCGTTACCTGCTGGAACACATCATAGAACAGATTAGAAGATTGGGGAGGGGGCTTACCGTCTCTCTCGCTGTCTGTGGCTACCAGTGCAGGCCGCTGATGAGGTCCTCGGCTGGCTCTCCATCTTCGGCGGCTTACTTGAAGGCTGGCAGGCTGCATTGTGGTCGCAAGCAGGCGGTCAAACCCCGGCCAGTCTCTTCCGATAAGGGCTGGGACCGGGAGGTCCTCCACAAGTCCCACCTCAATAGACCAAGCCCCCAGGGCTGCAGAGATTGTCACCCATCGAGCCGGAACTTGTCGGGTGTCCCCATGGACACAGGTGATGGGAAGGAATGTTTTTGTGTTTCTCCGTGGGGGTAGGAGATGAGTTTGAACCAGACTTACTGCACTGCCTGAGTCAAGAAGGGCCCGAAGCGGTTTTCCATTGACCTTGATGTCGGCCTCAGGAGCTCCATATGGTGGGTCACTGTGAACAATACAGCCTGCCAACCATCCTCGCCCAGGCTGCGGGGGATCCGCAGATGGCATAGGCTCATTTCGTGGAGAGGGTGCTGCTGGCCTGTTGACTGGTCGTGAGGGACCCTCTGGTGTGCGTCGCTCCTGGACCACCCTCCGGGGGAACGGCACCATCCGCTCCCCTCCATCCCGTTGTTGGGTTGCATCCGCCAATTCGATGGCCTCCACCAGGTCCAGGGAGGTTATGGGGTTCCTCATACCGACCGCCCGTCGGTGTGAGCGAGGGAGAGCTCGAAGCATGCGATCCACGATCACGCGTTCCGCTACCTGTTCCGCTGTGGGACTGCCCTCCAACAACCAGTGGTGTGCCAATCGTGTGAGTTCTGCTATCTGGGCACGGGCTGGTGCTCGGGTTTATACTCCCATTCGAAGAAACCCTGGGCTGCACAGATTGAGGACAATCCCAACCGGCTCAGGATTTCTCTCTTTACATCTGAATACCTCTCTGCTGAGGCCGTAGGGAGAGAGAAGTAAGCACGTTGGGCCTCGCCGGTTAACAGGGGGGCCAACACCTGAGCCCAGTCCTTGGGTGGCCATCCTTCACGATGGGCTGTGTTTTCAAACATTTGCAGAAAAGCTTCCACGTCATCGTAAGGAGTGAGCTTTGGCAGTATTTTTGTGGCCTGGGCCCGGGGGTCTGGTAGCGGAATGCTTTGGGCGGCAGCGGCATGGAAGGCAGTTAGTTCCTGCTCAGTATTGCCCTGGCGGGTGGCAAGGTGCTCCACAATCTGTTGTTGGCAGATGCTAACCTCAGTGAGCCGTTGGAGAATCTCTTCCATACTGGGAGGGGACCGGGGGCCGTTCACCTGAAGATTATAGAGAAAAGCAACCAAAATAAATAAATATAATTCTAAATAAATAACTAAATAAATTGCAGGAGCCACACTAAGGAATCACCAAAACTGGGGAAAAAAAAAAAATTATTTATTTATTTTTTTTATTTTTTTTAAATACTCCTAATAATAATTATGGTGTGGGGTAGGAGATCTGTGATTCTTCTCTGTAATTGTCCGCATTCTCCACCAGATGTCACAGGGAGAAGAATCACACAACAAGTGAGAGCTCATATAAGTGCCCCGGAGGGTGGTTTATTTACAACAGGTTTTTCCAGTGGTGAATTTAGGTTGGTGGCTTGTGTGCTCTTTGTGCTCCTTTCCCAGTGTGACAGTGGATTATTGAAGTGCCTCTGTGGTTCCGGCAGGTTCTCAGCTGCTGTCTGGGAAAATAGAGAGAGAGCGAGATAGTGCTTGTTCTCCTGGAGAGACTTCTTCCCGTTCTGCTGTGTTGCTGCAGTTTAAATGCAAGCCGGCTGATGGGCTGCAGCTGGGGCCGATCAGTCTGAGTTGAGGGCTTTCAGGTGTTTCTCCTTAGTTTCCTGGGCGATGCTGATGATCCTTTGGGACGCTCGTCACAATATATATATATGTATAAAAAAAATTTACTAATTAATCGCACCTTTTTTTAAAAATTAATCCCGATTAATCGCATTTAAAATACTGAAACTTGTAATTTTGGCTTTTCAAATGTAAAATTAATGTAAACGCAAGACAAAAACTATTTAAATTCAAAATATAATTGTTTATTAGATTCAAAATTCAAAATATAATTGTTTAATAGAATTTTTGTTTAACTTGTAACACAGATTTATTCATGTAAACAACATACCCACAATAAACCATTAAGATATAAACCATAAACCATTATAATAATAAACTATAGAATACAAACTGTTGCACTCATTGTAAAGTTTTATTGCTGTGAGTTGAGAACATTAGAGTAGAAACAATTTAGCTTAATCCTCCTTTACATTCATCCAGTTGCTAAGACTAGGAGTATCCCGCAAGTGCACAGAGACTCCTAAATGCCCGCAAATGAATGATAATTTCTTGCAAACCAGTCATTAAATACATTGCACACCCCTCTCCCCCGCATCCCTCCTAGCTCTTCAGGTAGCCTATGTCGCGCGCAACTCACCCCCACCGTCCTTTAGGTACGTCTCACGCGCACACACCCCTACTCAGATACGTCGCTCACTTCACCCCTGACACCCCTCAACGGGCCTGACACAGACACATACAACGCGCTGCAGAAGTTTTGGCCCCAACGGCCTTCCATACTGGAGCGACTCCCTTCAGATTCAACACGCATGATCACTTTCATCAAATTTGTTTAAACTAAGCGTCCTAAAGTATTACTGTATTTCACAAGGATTCTGACACAACAACACGAAGCATACGCTTTCGTTGCGTTTAATGAGGAAACACGGTAAACTTGGAGAGCTCATGCTGAAAGGCAGAGTAATGCCCTGTCCTTGAAAGCTCGCGACTTCACCAGAGACTTTCTGAGTTCATTCACAAAAGACACCAATACTCTGATTTTAATATGATTAAGATTATACTCTTATTAAAATTCTACCATGTAGCCTAAGCAGTGATTTTATCACCTTAAAGGAACACCGAGTCACGAAATGCAGAGGATTTTCTTTCTTTTCGCCATGCCATATCAACTTACAACAGAAGTCGAAAGTTAAAAATGAAACACCCGAAATTGCATGAAACTTTGGAGAGCCTGGAGATGCGACTAATTGTTTTATACTGAAACTTGCCTTTAAAAAGTGCTTCCTTGGTCTTATTCACATCTCTTGCATGTTAAACACATGTCCACCAAAACAGGAAGTAAAAAAAAACCTGCAACTGCGTTAATTGCATTTTTTTTTTTTTACGCGTTAAATATTTTAAATTAATCGCATGCGTTAACAGCACTAATATAATATATATATATATATATATATATATATATATATATAAATATATATATATATAAATATATATATATATATATATATATATATATATAAATATATATATATATATATATATATATATATATATATATATATATATATATATATTATTTTTTTCCTTTTTTAAGAACGTACCAACAGCGTGAGACATTTAACATTGCAGACACCAGAGAAAAACTGAAAATCTGAAGAAAAAAAAACTTTTGCTGGAGTTTAATGTATCGTCAGATTTTAAAAAGCTTATCTGCAAAATCATCGTAACTTTGCAATAACATGTAAGCCAACATTATATAGTTATTAATAAACAGATTAAGCCATATCTACACACTCATAGAAATAATATGCCATTTGCTGTCACAAAAAATAAATAATAAATAAATGGCATGTGAAATGATTAGAATATTAAGTATAAAAGTTTCTCCAATCTGTTTTTTATTATCATTTATTCATGTAACTAAATGTTGTTAGACACTAACATGCACTGCAGTCCACTATAGGCATGTCCCGATCCGATATATTGATATCAGAAATTTGTCCGATATCAGTTCAAAAAACAATATCGGACTGCGTTTAATATCTTCGATATAAGCAGTCCGATTCGCTTTTAAACTCTGTTACAGCTGTTCTCTGGCTTTATTTAAAAGGTACCACAAGGCCATTTGAATGTTATAACTAATAACTTGTTAATGTAACAAAAATATTACCCTAAAATTGTATTGTATTTTATGTTTTACCACTATAGAGATATATGTCTCATCAGATTTTACAAAAAGTATTTGTCCTAATAGTGGTGTTGGTGGGGTGAGCCCTGTCAGCAACTCCAAGGTAATGATTAAACATATCTATTCTCCTCAGGTTTATAAGAGATCTGCTGAAGAGAGTGGATGAGAGTGTGGTGATATCTGATGTGTCTGACATAATTTATGAACACTCAGAAAATCATTTTTCTGTCTACATTGATTATGTCCGAAATCAGCAGTACCAAGAGAAGACCTACAGCAAACTGATGTGAGACATTTACACATACACAGAAAATAAAGCTTGCAATGTGAACCATTCTGAACTTTAGTTTAACTGTAACTGTAATGAAAGCTTATGGATGCATAAAACAAATTTTAAAAACAATCTTACTCTTGGACCCCCATGATCCAAAAGTTATTTTTTAAATAATAATAATGATTATTATTAAATGCATTGTTCTGTATGTGTCTGTGTTGGCAGGGAGAGTAATACAGATTTTGCAGTTGTAATGAGACGCCTGGAATTATCTCCACTCTGTAAACGTTTGCCTTTCACATCCTTCATGCTTTTGCCCTTCCAGCGAATAACACGCATCAAAATCCTTATACAGGTGAGACACAATTTTCCTTAAAAAACAAAACAACTTGTTTCAAAACTTGTTCTTCTAATTTTTAACACTAAAATGTGAAATGATCACATAGTAGTTCTTGGATTAATTTTAGCCTTTTGTAGAGTATCCAAAAGCGGACTGCAAAAGGCACGAAAGAGGAGGAGACAGCTTCTAAGGCCCTAACCTCAGTGTCTAAGGTAAAATGAAAAAGATACATTTACATTTAGTGACTTAGCAGACACATGTGTCCAAAGAGACTTATGCTGAGTACAGACTGCAAGATTTTCAAAGTACTCGTCACAGATGTTTTCACACTGCATGACTATCTGGGCTAGCCACATCTAAAAGAACATTCCAAAGGAGCAAACCATCTGTGGAGCAAAAGTTTAGTGGAGCAAATTTTAGTGTGTGGTGACATTTATGCATTTGGAAGTGAACGTGCTGAGAACAGTCAAAAATGTCTAGTAAACTATTAGCATGAACACAGTCCGTGTTATCTACGTAAAAGTTAAAATCACCCATTACGAGAAAAGCCAGACAATGTGCACTAGCAAGTGTAGTTCTGAGAAAAAAACATAGAGTTATGTTTAGTAGGACGGTAAATGTTTAAAATCAGTACTGAAGATAGACCAGTCAATTTAAACGCCAAAATTCAAAGGATGGAAAGGAAGGCAGTGCCACATCAGATCTAAAAATAACAGCCAAGCCACCACTTCTCTCTGAGGAGCGTGGACACTCTAAATATGTGTAGCCAGGCAGGCTAACTTAAGAGTTTAAGTAAGTTATTTGTCTGATGCCACGTTTCACAGAGGCAGAGAAACGTGTTTATTGTCCACAATAAGATTACAGATAGAAGCAGCATTGTTGTTAATAGAACATGCAAATGAGAAAACCTGACTGATGTAAGGTGAACTCCATTTAAAGACTTTTGAAGATGAACAAGATTCGCAGGAGATTGATGGTGATCCACAAGTCTAAGAGACCAAATCATGTTGATTGGACCAGCAGGGCATACCTGTGAGTTCAGTTGAGAGCCCCGGTGGAAATATTTTGGGCAGCACAAGAGTGGTAGCGAAAATCCCATTGCAGAGTAGGTGATCATGATAAAATCCAGGTGACTAAAGCAGGTGTTGCCATGTGCTCTGATAAAAACTAAGATAAAATAAATAATAGCATAGCCACATACTAGCCACAAAGACGTGCTTGAGGACGAATTGATAAACAAAGCCTGACAGGGCAGTAGGATGCCTGCTCAAACAACATCAGACGATGTACAAAGTGCCACAAACACTAAAAACAATAAACTTAAATAAGTTTGCATAATACGTAGAATCTGGTGGAGAAGCGGCAGCCAGATTGCTCCAGTGTCCTCTCTCATTGGATAGCAATAGGTTAACAATGGGATTTGTTGTCAGTAGGATTAATGTATTTCAGTGGGCAATGTTTAGTTTATGGCAGATTTAGGGACAATCTAGTGCCTCAAGAGTACAACATTAACCTCTTCTGGGGTTCCAACTTAGGGCGTACTCTAAACAGGCACAGTTTACCTTAAACCGTGCCGAAGCATGGTTGTCCCCCCTCCCTTTTCCTTTGATGGCCTGCATTCACACTGTATCTTTTTTATCTTTCAGCTTAACATGAAAGAACCTCTCACACTTAGCACAGTGGAGATTTCTTTAGTTATATCATTTTAGTTGTTTGGGATGCAGTTACACACAGTCAAATGTTTTGGTGTACAGATTCACAACTTTTGACTCTCATACATTATCATAAAAGTCATCATGCTGCAGCGACAAGTTTGTCCTTATCCTCTTGTCCTTGTCCCTGAATGCACGGTGTCAAGTGAGCCATAAATTCTATACTTGTAATGATCACATGCGTGCTCCCTGGGAGGCTTGGTTCACATGTGCGCACTTGTCCTTGTGTTGTTTGTGCATGGCATACTGTTTCATTTCTAAAACATATGCCAGAATAGTTGGTGGTTTATTCTGCTGTGGTGACCTCTGAAATAGAGACTGAGCCAAAGGTAAATGAATGAAGTCCGCTGCTTGAGATTTCTAGAGAACACAGCCTTGTACTCTTTGGTTCTGACCACAGTTGTTCCCAAGGTTTTGATTATTGCAGTAGTCAAATTTTCAATTATTTATGATGTGTCCCCGTTTGCTTACAGGGACACAAAAGTTACTGTTAGTTACTGATGAGCAATAATTTTATATATATTTAAAGAAAAAGAAAGCAGAAATTGCATGCTAACTATACCAAGAGTACAGTATTGCAGCTTCAGAATATTTTAGACATTTTGTATAGGTGGAGCAACGCCACACCACAACTTAATCTTCCATAGTTAAATGAATGTTTTCCAGAGATGGGTTGTGGCTGGAAGGGCATCTGCTGCGTAAAAACTTGCTGGATAATTTGGCGGTTCATTCCGCTGTGGTGACCCCGGGTAATAAAGGAACTAAGCCAACAAGAAAATTAATGAAAGAATATCACAGGCACTCAGAAGTACTGAACTGGACTTAACATACAGAACTTTGCTTAAACACTTACCTGTTTCACATAAATACTTGAAAGTCTTAACCTCCATTGTCTTCCTTGTGTGGCCTGACAATATCCGGCACAACTATATTTAGTAAATTTAATAGCATTTCATTTGCTTCCACCGACAATGCATTAATTTAAAGGGCACATAGTTTAACCCTTTTTTATGATTTAATATTAATGTTATGGTTGTTCTGAGTGTGCCAGTTTAGGTTCAGTTCAACACACAGTTCAGGGGTCTCATGTACGAAGACTTGCGTGGAAATCTTACTAAAACATTGTGTACGCACAAAGCTGTAAATGTGCGTACGCAGAAAAAATTCAGATGTATGAAACACTGCGTACGCCGAATCTCACGCATATTCTTTTGTACATCTGAATTAACGTGAAACTGATCGCAACATGCACGAGCACAAAACCCCTCCCTGCCTCCTCCCCCGTATGAATATGCTAATGACTATGCTAATGGCAAAACCCAATGAAAAAGCAATGTCAAAATCAAGCAAAAAGAGAAACTTTGAACAGAATGTGAATTGGAGGTGCTGCTTTCGGAGGTAGACAGGAGAAAAGCGGTGTTATTTGCAAGTTTGTTCTCCGGAATTAACAACAAAAGAAAAAAAATAGAGTGGGAGAGTTAAGCTGATGCGGTCAACACAGTTGGGTCTGAACATCGCACTGAGTGCATTAAAAATAGAAATAGTGTGGTTTATATGTGTAAAATGTTGCAGAACCCTTAGCAGTCTCAGTGGCGCACCTTGTAAGACGCGTGTGATCATGTATTGACACGTTCGAGCATAAACTCGGCTCGAATCCAGCGTCTGATGAACTCTTTCTTCTTTTTTTCCCCGCTACATATCAGATTTTGCCCACTATTTATCACGAGAAAGACAAGTAGGAATCATCAATAAGTTTGTGCATCATATTTTATTTGCACATTTATTGAATGGAAATGTTTCTGATTCACGCATGCAAATTCATCTTTAGATAGTGTCTTTATAGCAATGTGCGTGCGGTAGATCGCTCAGATTACATTGGGAAAACAGGCGACCGCTGCAAATTGTACTTTAATGTTTAGCTGGTCAAATGTATGGTATGGGAACCTTATACCTGCTAGATGAACCCGTCTCATACAGCTGCCATTGCAAGGCTCAGACACTTTGTAGAGAGGAATTTAACACAACTGCCTCTAGGAGTCGCCAATGGAAATAAAACAGACACGAACAAAAAATGTGCGTACGCCAGCCAGAAAGCTGCCGTGAAGCTGCGCACATTCCCACGTTCAGTTCATTGTTAGTAAATCCAAACGTGAGCGATTCTGAGCGTGAAACCTGGCGTACGCAAAGTTTTTGTGCGTACGCAGCGTTGATACATGAGGCCCCAGATGTTTTTATTATAATGTATACAAAAGTGTCATGTTGGGGGCGTGTACACAGCACGCTGTTTTAGGGGCGTGTTGCTTCACATGAAAATTAGTTTCAGCTTCCCGCCCAACGTAACGGGGGCAGAGCCAAGAGCTCCCGCACTCTGTGTTTACAACAGACAGGCAGACAGAGAGTGAGAAGCTAAGCTAGGATAAGCATTCAGCCATACATGTACGACTCTGACACAGACCAAGCAGAGAGTACAAAACCATTTGTGTCTCTGTATAGATTTACAGCCAACTGTGTGCTAGTTTTAAGTGCCAAGCTTGTACACAGCGACTAATCACCATGCAGACTAAATAAACTTTGACTGAGGCACCGGATGTCCCGCTCTAAGCCGCGACTGGGCTGAGCAACCAGCACAGCAACCACCACATTCCACCGAAGAGCAGAGTGTGAGTGTTTAATTAGCAGAGTAATAGCACAATTTTGCTTAAAATACTGCAATGCACACATTATGGGTGAAATAATATTGAGTGAAATAATATTGGAAAACTTGAACCTCTTTTGGTTCAAGCCCATCACTGAATAAAAAAAGCATAATAATGGGCGTGGTCCGTGGAGTGCTGCGACCAGAGAGAGGAATGGGCATGACCAGCAGAGCAGGGGAGAAAGAAGAAAGCAAACAACTGTTGTCAGTTGGCTCACAAAATGAGACACAAACTGTGAGACACATGATTTTATAGTTTACAGAGTTAAAAAGCAAAGAAATAAACTTAAAAAAATTAATTTAATGCCCTGCTACATTTGCCATTCTTAGTTTCATAAACAAATAACCACAATTTATATCATTATAAAGATAATCATGGTTATATAAACACTGTAATTGTGTTTTAAATTTAAAATTTAAATAGTAGATTTAACTACCTTACATTTAAAATTAACACTCCCTCAGAGTTTGTATGGGAACCACTATAAAAGTGCTAAAATAACAATTTTGAAAGTGTTTACATTATCAACACTAAGAGAGTGTTAATTAGCAAACTCTCATAGTGTAAAATATCTGTTAAATTTACGAAAAAATACCAGCAGCTGTGGTTGCAGAATTTTCTGTGAAAATTATGAAAGTTTTGTAGAACTGTATAAATTTACAAAAAATTACCATATTTCATGAACTGATGCAATGTTTAATTTACAAAATCATAGCTTAGTTCACAAAAAGTCATTAGATGCAATAATGTGTTCATGTGTGATTGCAATAAGCAAACAGATTTTCACTGCATTAGTAACTACATAGTTCACTTTAAACAAAAGAAGATGCAGCTTAACTTATAAATACTTTTAGTTCATCTTGGACTTGAACACAGAAGCTACTTTCCCCCACAATGGTGACAAAAAACATTTGGCTGTTTTTCTTTTTTCTTTTTTTTTGGACTTTAGGGAAAAATACTGGCAGCTGTGGTTGCCAGTAATCTACTGTTTCCACAGTCTGTATTTTATCGAACACACACTGCAAATTTTAGATAGTAGATTTAACTACTAGAGTTAAAATTAACACTCCCTCAGTGTTTATATGGGAACCACTATAAAAGTGTTAAAAAAATCCTTTTTAAAGTGTTAACATTATCAACACTCGGAGAGTGTAAATTAGCAAACTCTTATAGTGTAAAATATCTGAAAAATTTACGGTAAAATACCGGCAGCTGTGGTTGCCAGTAGTCTGCTGTTTTCAACATTTTTCATTCGGAAATTCAGTTTACAGAATATTTCTGTTAAAATACATTCCACAGTCTGTATTTTTCATCCAACACATTTAACCCCTTAAATCCCAAAGCAAAATCCTCACTAGTGTCCTCTCTACAGTGGGTTGAACACTCAGGCAGTGATGAAGTTAATGAGATAAAGTGTCTAATTAAAGGAGGATTGAGAATTATTGATGAACAACTGTTAACAGCAGAATCACTGAAGGAAAGAAAAACACAAACTACAGCCAAAACCAAAGATGAAATCAACTGAGAATAAAACTCTAAATAAAATAATAATGAATGAAAATTAAAAAAATTGGACAATATTTTTTTTTATTTTTCAACATCTTTAAAACAACTCATCACATTAAACAACTCATCATGCAGCTTCACTTATTACTGACCTTTGACTTTATTTCTGTGAACAAAAGCTGTTAATGAATTTTCTGTTGTTCTTTTGAAGTTGATGGAGGACAGAGTCTGCTTTAGTTGGGCTCTTCAACTTGCTATAAATCTATCTTTTATTTTGGTTGCTATAATAAATTGTAGTAGTCAACCTAACTATACATATAGCATGAAAGATGAAAATTATGTGTGAGAAATGAATTATATACATAAATGAAACCACTGAAGCTACAATTAATGACAGATTAAAAACACAATTTACCATAAGAATATTTGCTCTGTGGCAGTGCTGCAAAACACACAGACATCAAAAATTAGTCTTTAAATCTCAATAATGGTGACAAACAAAAAAAAATTAAAAAACAACCCAGAACAATACAAAGCAATCTACTGAAATATTAACTCCTAAAAACAACACAAAATAAAGGAAAAGAAAGAGATTGTAAGAATATAAAGTATAATTTATTCATGCTGCAATGCATGCTGGGAGCTCTGTACTATGCTGGCACCCAGCATGCATTGCGGCATGAACTATGCATCTTTTATCTTTTTAGCAACCATAGTTGAGGTTCATATCCTGATTCTTGATGTCTGTGTGTCTTAATGAATTGTGGGAACTCTAAAATTTAGTGCATGATAAATTATTAATTTTTATTATTTGCATCATAATTGTATGTTGAACTTCTTTGAAGTGCAGCAGACTGTTAGCAGAATTGTTGCAAACAGTTATAAAACATATATATATATATATATATATATATATATATATATGTATATATATTTATATATATATATATATATTTGTGTTTAGTGCTGCAAAGAGTATAAAGCCTGATTTATTCAATTCACTTGATGAAAGGAATTAAATTAAAACTAACTGGTGCAATGGATTAGTTTGACAATAATGGTGAATACGGTTTAATATAGGGTACTCTGAAACTTTGAATATTTCATTTCAATTGTGTTTATATTATTTTGTTTGACAAAGCATTTGGTGTTTTGGCACTGAATCCAGGCCTATAGGCTATAGCGGACCTTGTTTTAAAGTACTTCACCTCAAATGTTATTCTTGTTTTAAAGTTAATTCACCAAATTAAAAAATAGGATATCTTAAATATACAAATTATACAAAATGTTAATATATGGATAATCTTTTCAACAAGAAAAGCCTGTATGAAGTGTTTATTTTTGTTTGTGCCGGTCTTCTATATACAACTGTGCTAGTGGATGAATTTTGCTCCATGGAAAATAAGGATTTAACTATAGGCCTATATGATCACAAACATCTGTCATATTTTTACATTTTAAAGTTGTTATGTCTTGAGCTTCTGCCTTTTTCTCGGTTCGGATGTGCTTTTATTTCATACTTGTGGCAAATTCAGCTGTTTAATAGTCCTAGTAAAACATTTTTATTGATTTTAATTATAATACAAAATCCAACAAACAGTACAGAATGTTAATTTATGATATTTCAGAATCTACTTTCCCACCCCAACATTTGTTGAACAAATATAACATTTAAAATAAATTATTAAATTAACATAGAATAAAATACAATACTGTAAAAAATACAAATAATAATAATTAAAAAAATCATTACATTGAATTTTAAATTACAGTAATCTTTCTAGAGAGATAATTTTTCTATCCATTTATAAAGCAACTGAAAAGGGACCACACTTTTTTAAAAGTCTCTGCTGTACCTTACTGTACGATTACGTACACAGCAAAATCCTCAGAGTAAAATTTACTCAATTCAGAGAACATTTGGTCCCTCTCTAAATTTAGCTAAATATACTTAGCAGCAGAGTTAAAGTTAATAAGCAGAAACAGAAGAGAAGCAGCAGCAGTTTCGCTCATTGCTTACCTGATTGACTTCATTTCAGTCAGATGTTCACAAAAGTCTACTGTTTTAGTTCTTTACATTTTACATCACATGTAAACATGTAATGTAAAAAACATGTATTTTTTTCCCCTGATGTCACCATCATGGAGAAAAGTGGTTGATTTACCTGTACTTGATTTCTAATTTTAATATTTCTTTGCTTACTATGACAAATATAAAGAAACACCATAGTTGAGAAACATACTCTGATTCTTTATGTCTGTGGGTTTTTAAGTGTTTCAGATGTTCTATCCGTTTTGTGATCTGATAAAAGTATTGATGAGCTCCATTTTCTTAATACAGTGCTCCTATTTTGATATATCATTATTTAAACTTAATAGGTCAAAAACAATTCTACTGAATTGAACAGTGACTATACCGCCACATCAATTATCCAGAGCACAATTGCTCTCTTTATTCAATATTTGCTATATTACACTATTTGGCAAACAAAGAGTAACAATCATTAGAAACTGAGTCCAAGTAAAGCAACTACTGTTTTCCTCAATGGTGACAGCTTAAACACAAAAAGTGTTTTTTATTTTATTTATTTTTTATTGTTGTTGTAAAAAATGACTTCGTTAATTCTTAATAATATCACTATATGGAATTTTGTAAAGTGTGGCAGAAATAAGGCCAAACAGGTTGTTAATAAGTAAAGCTGCTGTTTGTGGAGTTGCTTGATGCTCTGCTGAGATTTTTAAAGATTTGATGTGTTTTATTAGTTTATTTTATGTACGATTGTGATTTATGTGTGATTGAAGTTAGATGTAGTTTTGTGTTTTTCTTCTGTTTCTGCTTATTAACAGCAGGTGTTCATCATCAGTCCTCAATCATCACTTAATTAACCCCATCAATGTCTCATTAACTTTAACTCTGCTGCTGAGTAAATTTTGCTCAATTTAGAGAGGGACCAAATGTTCTCTGAAATTTTTTTTATTACTTGCGTGTTCGCGATTAGTCCATTAAGAATATTAATCTACCCCATGGATCAATATATTGCTTATGCATCTGAAAAGGAAACGATTTATGGATAAAAATCATAACCCCTCGGGCATGAGAGGTAAATGGGGCAGAAAAAAACCTGACCAGGCCATCTTTTTGAAACTCGACTTGCGTCTCCTTTTAACAGATGCGTTTCTTGTAGGAATAGTATGTTAAGCTTCAATTGTTTAATCTCATCTAATACCTGTTTTAGTGTTACAATTGTATTTAATTCCCTTACATTCCAACTATTAAATTTTAGATCTGACAAATAAGTGTAAGCTCGTATTAAATGGAGTTAATAATATTTGAGTCCAATGATTTGACTGTTTGATTATTTTTCGGAGGACCCCGTTTCAAATTACATTCATGGAAAACAATAGAGCCACAGTCCGTTGAGCTAAACTATTTGAATTTATAACCAATGTAAGCTGATGAGAAAATTTATGGTAATTCGAATTAAGCAAACACTTTGCCCTTGTAAAAATGAAAAGGAAAATAAAGATACCTTATGTTTTCAAGACTATATAGTAGGCTATCAGATTTTTGATATACAATATTCATATTAATGTCTTTATCATGGGGGCAAAACAAGTAATGTGCAGAAAATGTCCATGTACAAACAAAGCAAAAATGTATGCTAGCCTTTCATTTTAAACCTTTACCAATATAGCCTCGTTTATGTAGATGTTTTCAGTCCGTTGATAAACTCCTCCACTTCTGAGACTTAAAAATATGTCGCTTGTCTGCGTGGGTCACTATCAAGTGAGCAGGATAGAGCATTCCATATCTGATGTCCATGGATTTCGATTCGCATTTATTTGTCCGACTTATCTTTGCTCGCTCGATTGTAGGAGCTGTAGTAAAGCAATCTGTCAGTATTTTGGGGCAGGGCTGGACTGGGATAAAAAAAACTACATCTATCAAAATGCTCCCCATACGTGCACGCCCTTGAATATGTTTACCAACTTCCATTCTACAAAAGCCATATATAGGAAATAACGAGAGTTGACAAATTTAAAACTTAATTTTTTTTATTTATTATTATAATAAAATTATAATCCACACTGGAAGTCCATCTTGAGTGTGCCTGTGTGTATGGGGGAGCCTTGTAAATAATAAACATAAAAACTGCCTGCTGACGCACACAGTTAATGTTGATTAATAAAATAAAGATAAATAATAAAAGCAATGTATCAGAGACCCTTAAAAAATGTTTTACTCAACAATGAAACATCAAACGTAGTTAAAAGATTTTACATTGTCAATCAAATGAACTTAAACAACTGAAAAATGCAACAAATACTTGTTTGTGCCCGAACTACAAAACTAAATGTAAAAAAAGTTGCTTAAGTTGCACACTAGTTTGGTCATGTATGCATATCATTACAACCATATTGTATAAATATTATTGTTACTATAAGCCTACATCATGCTGACGATCAAAAACACAATGTCATGAAATCTTATCCGATTGTCTCCTGACGGAGTGAATCTTAAAATACATGAATGACACTAATCATAGAGCTTGAGAAGCAGACATTCTTTATCAATAGTAAAACAAAGACTTGCAGGTTAAGGAAACATAATAGGAGGAAGTTGCCGCGGGCTGTGGTGTAGATTAAAAGTAAAACAAAACAAAAAAAAAAGGATATTTAAATTGGCAGATAGGTACCTAGATAGAATAGACAGGAATGTATTGATCTGTGCTCCGCTGTACGCTGCAGATGCAAAATTCAAATGCCTTCTTGCCGCTTCTGCTCTCCCGCGCATGAGAAACAGGCATGACTCTCGACTATTTTGACAAATACACACTTACGTTGCACGCTACACAAAGCCCAACATGGAAGTTTGTGATTGGGTCAGCCCAATGCCAATAAAGAAAAGAACCAATGGGCTGCAGATTATGTCACATGGGCTGCTCTTTCTGGAAAAGAAACATCTTACTCTCAGAGTGTCACAGGATCGCCAATCACATAGGAAGAAAAACATGACAGTCTGCTAAGTGTTTTTGGGCCGATCAGGTCATAAGAAGATGATCAGCCTGGCCCAAAAAGTACGTCAGCCCAGCGGGAAACTACCCGGTCTGCCAGATGGCTAGTCCACCCCTGTTTTGGGAAGCCAATCCTCCGGGAAAGCACATGTGTCTGTCCCTTCTGCCTTTTCGGGTAGTCTGATCATCCTTAAATTTGAACGACGTCCACAATCCTCAGGTCTTGGATTTTGTTGGTTAACACCTCAACCGTTTGTTCCAGTTATTTAGTCTTTTGGTGAAGGGTCGCAACATCTTTCTCCGTTTGTGATATCCTGTCCTCTGCTTCGTCAATTCTTTTGGAATCTGACACCAATTCTGTTATCAACCCATTGATAGCCTCAAGCATGTCAGTTGAATATTTAGTCATATCATCCCTTAATGCCTGTATGGCTAAAATAATTGGGTTTGTGGAGTCTTTCGTGTCAGCGTCACTTTGTTCATTAGCCGCTAGCTTGCTTGCTTGTTCTATGTTGTCAGAGCCAGTTTGCGGCTGAAATTTCGCCTGTTGTCCCGACTTTATATTTTTTGGCGACATGGTTACTTACAGGAGTGTTTCCTTTACTGCATATCACATTCGGGTTCGATTTGGTCTCCTTTTAAGGATTGAATTAAAGAGAAAGTGGCATCTGCTCAAATTAGCGTGACTAACCAGTGCGCGCCATAACCCGCAGTCCGGCCTCACCTATAATTGATTGTTAATTTAAATGACAGTCGATTAAGGGATTTTGTGGAAATTTACTTAATTCAGACCTACTAAGTTTTATTAAACTAAGAAATTAAACATCATTGTTCTTTTGCGCTGTTTGATCTGACACCAGTCATTTCGCATCATTCTCGTCACTCCTGCAGCTGTTGCTTAAAAGAGACGCACGCGCCTCTGTACTCAAACGTTAATTTAGTGTTTTAAAGTCTCCAAAGGAAGGATTGTTGTGTGTGAGGGAATGCATGAGAAATAGGCATTGTGGCCTATTGCCTTATTGTAGAGGCCTATTGCACTTAAACTTCTTTTGGTTCAGCTCTCAAATGAGCCACCAATCCTATTAATTATATATTCTAATAAAAAATGAAATAATAAATCGATTATGTAGCCTAGCTGTAATAATGCTTATTAATAATAAAATCAACAACAAAATAATTACAAAAAATATATATATATAAGATAGACCTACTTTGGTGTGGCTATAAAATATATATATAAAAAAATAATAATATCAATAGGCTAATGGAAAAATATATATATTATAGGTGGGCATAGATCATTTTTAAATCTAGATTAATCTCACTGTTATCTTGAAATTAACTAGATTTAAATGGCTCATTTAAATTCTGCTGAAAGCATTCGGAATATGTGTGCTACCCAAAGGAGGGGCTCATCTCCTGTTTCCAAAATGCATTGAGAAACTGTTTTACTGTAATAATTGGTGATAAAATTAATTATGTTCAATTAGATGTATTTGTGTTTACTTACTGTTTGTTCAGTTAACCATGGATTTTAAACTGTAGGCCTACATTAGCTTGAACTTGAAACGTGATTTTTAATTACCTTAATTCGACTAAAGTCATAACTGAACTAAACAGAAATAGAATTACATTTACATTTAGTCATTTAGCAGACGCTTTTATCCAGAGCGACTTACAAATGAGAACAAGGAAGCAATTTACACAACTATAAGAGCAACAATGAATAAGTGCTATAGGCAAGTTTCAGGTATGTAAAGTCTAAGTTACAGACTTTAAGTTACAGTCACAGTTAGTGGTATGGCCAGAGAGGCAATTGCAGATTAGGAAGTGAAGTGGAGACTAAATAGTTGAGTTTTTAGTCGTTTCTTGAAAACAGCGAGTGACTCTGCCGTTCTGATGCAGTTAGGGAGTTCATTCCACCAACTGGGCAGATTGAATGCGAGAGTTCGGGAAAGTGATTTCTTCCCTCTTTGGGATGGAACCACGAGGCGACGTTCATTCACTGAACGCAAGTTTCTGGAGGGCAAATAAATCTGCAGAAGTGAGAGCAGATATGAAGAAGCAAAGCCAGAGGTCACTTTGTAGGCAAACATCAGAGCTTTGAATTTGATGTGAGCAGCAACTGGCAGCCAGTGCAAACGGATGAGCAGCGGAGTGACATGTGCTCTTTTAGGTTCATTAAAGACCACTCGTGCTGCTGCATTCTGGAGCAGCTAAAGAGGCTTTAAAGAGTTAGCTGGCAGCCCCGCTAGTAGAAAGTTGCAGTAATCCAGTCTGGAGAGAACAAGAGCTTGAACAAGGAGTTGAGCTGCATGTTTAATTAAGAAGGGTCAGACTTTTCTGATGTTATAGAGTGTGAATCTGCACGATCGAGCAGTTCTAGAAATGTGGTCAGAGAAGTTTAGTTGGTCATCAATCGTTACTCCAAGGCTTTTCACCATTTTGGATGCAGTAATGGTTGCCCCATCCATCTGGATTGAAAAGTTATGGTGTAGAGTCAGGTTGGCAGAAACTACAAGCATTTCCATTTTTGCGAGGTTAAGCTGAAGATGATGATCTTTCATCCAGTGTGAAATGTCTGACAGGCAGGCTGAGATGCGAGCTGGAACCGAGGGATCATCAGGTTGAAAAGACAGGTATAGCTGGGTATCATCAGCATAGCAGTGGTAGGAAAATCCATGTTTCTGGATGACTGGTCCTAGAGATGTCGTGTAGATGGAGAAGAGAAGTGGCCCAAGAACAGAGCCTTGAGGTACCCCAGAGTTTAGATGCTGTAGGTTAGACACCTCTCCCCTCCAAGACACCCTGAAGGACCTGTCAGAGAGGTAAGATCTGAACTATTGTATAACAGTGCCCGCAATGCCCAGTGACTCAAGCATAGATACCAGGATCTGGTGTTTACAGTGTCAAAAGCAGCTGACAAATCCAGCAAGATGAGGACTAATGATTTAGAGTCTGCTTTAGCCAGTCTAAGATCCGTCACGACCGAGAGCAGGGCAGTCTCAGGTGAATGGTCTTTCTTATAGCCAGATTGCTTGTTGTCCATAAGGTTGTTTTGAGTAAGAAAGTCCAGGACTTGATTGAACACTAGTTTCTCCAGAATCTTGGCCATGAATGGAAGCAGGGATACCGGTCTGTAGTTTTCAAGTAGCATTTGGTCCAGGTTGGGTTTCTTTAGCAGTGGGGTTACCCTAGCCTGCTTAAATGAAGTGGGGAATAAACCAGAGTCAAGAGATGTATTGATGAGTCAGTGTTGGTATGACTGCATGAGAGATGGCTTGCAAGAGATGAGAGGGAATGGGATCAAGTGGACAGGTGGTTGCATGGCTAGATAGCACGAGTTTGAACACCTCAGACTCAGAGAGCTGAGGAAAAGAGGTGAGTGTGTGTGGTGTTGGTGGTGTATCTTGCGTGTTTGTTGTAGGTGCAGCAAATTGAGCACTGATTTTTGCAGTTTTGGTGCAAAAGAATGTAGCAAAGTCATCAGTAGTAAGTGTGGAGGATGCGGGTGGAGGAGGAGGATAGAGGAGGGAGGAAAATGTTTTTAAAAAGTAGGCGAGGATTAGTGGCATTGTTGATTTTCTGACGGAAGTATGTCTGCTTTGCAGAAGTAACCTCAGCCGAGAAAGAAGACAGAAGAGTTTGGTATGTTAAGAGCTGTGCAGGATTTTTAGTTTTCCGCCAAAATTCTCTCTGCAGCCCGAAGTTTTGAGCGATTCTTACGGAGAACATCCGAGAGCCAGGGTGCAGGAGAATTGGCACGGGCTGGCCTGGATGCAAGAGGACATAGTCTGTCAAGACATGATGCTAGTGTGGAGCAGAGTGTATCATTGGCACTGTTCGTATCAAGTGCAGAGAGTTTGCAAGATGGAGGAAGAGAGTCTGAAACAATGGTGAATAGTCTATTGGGTGAGAGAGAGCGTAGGTTTCTGTGAAAGGCAACCAGTGTTGGAGTGTGTGGCGGCTCAGGAGTAATGTGGATCTTGAGGGACAGAAGGAAATGATCCGATATTTGTAGTGGAGTTACTAGTGTTTGATCAGCGAAGCAATGTCATGTGTAAATAAGGTCTAGCTGATTACCTGATTTGTGAGTAGCAGAAGTAGGTGCTCTTTTGAGGTCAAAAGAGGCAAGCAGAGTCTGGAAGTCAGCAGCTCGAGGTCTTTCAATGTGAATGTTGAAGTCACCTAGCACCAACAAGGGAGTGTCATAATTAGAAAAAGATGAGAGAAGAACATCCAGTACATCTAAGAAGTGACCTAGTGTACACGGTGGGCGGTAGATGACAACCACATTTATGTAGAAGGGGTGGATAATGGATACTGCATGAAATTCAAAGGAGCTGATTGTTGGCAGGGACGGTCTCTGAGTGAATTTCCATTCTTTGAAAATCAGTAGTCCAGTCCCGCCCCCTCTCCCTGTCTGACGAGGAGTGTTGGAAAAAGAGAAATTAGCAGAAAGAGCTGCATGTGCAATCAAACTGCAACTGAACTGCAATCAAACTATTACCGTCATTTAGGACTTTTCACTATATTTTTCCGACAAGATCCACACACAGGCTGTCAGTAAAGGACCGCACACACACACATACACATACACCCATGTGAGTACAAACGAGGAAGTTTTTTTTTCTTTCCATTTGGCGTGTGTTATTAAATTTTATAACACTCTCACCATTCCTTACTAGTGATAGGCCGGTCTTGAACGATTAATTTATTTTGAATGAATCTTCAATATGACTCGGGAACTACTTTGAGTTGTTCATCGTGAAAAGGCAGAAGCCAATCATATGCGTTTGGAGCCGGAAAAAGAATTGATCCGTTCATCTCTCAAGTCCTCTATCGGGTTTGAGTCATTCGTCTTTCTTACTTGACTTGACACTACAGCAGAATTGGATTAGTAAATGGTTCTAAATCCTCTTTAAACACGGGTGCATCATTATCATTAATTATTATAATATTATTATTACTAATAATATTATATTATTATTATGTGCATTAATGATTTTAAACTGTAGCTCTACTGTACACTGCAACGAGAACCTCAGTCAGTAATATTTATGTAAAACTGAATTTTTGTTGCATCATGGATCATATTTTAGACTTTTTATAAAATCATCAAACAATGTATACTTAAAATCCTTTTTATAAAGGAAAATAAATAAATAAATTTATAAATAAAAAAGGTCTGTCCTATTGTCACAAAGTTGTTTGTTACTTTTTTCTGCTGGATATGTGGTTTTATTTTCTGTTATTTTACAAACAAATGAAACCATGCTTTTGAAAAAATAAAATAAATAAATTTATTATAAATATAAATATTGTTTTGTCTATTTGCTGCGTTGCGATCAGAAAACAAACACTAAGCTAGGCTATATGAGAAATTAATCAAATTCTACAATTACAAGTGATTTGTAATTTGTTCATTTTTACCCCATTTTTTGTTTAAAAATGTTTTTTTCTATGCAGACTTTATGTATTGGTCTAATATTTCTTTAAAGAAAGATTGCATTTGCATTTACTCATTTAGCAGAAGCTTTTATCCTGCGACCAATAAGTAATGACAAAAGAAACAGACTCAGCCTATCAAAGGTTCAGAGCTTTTGTTTTTGATTGCTTACAAACATTAAGCCAAGTCCAACAAGTAAAGCCAATGTTGTTTTAAAGTTTATTGAATTATTTAAAAAAGCCAAGCTTGCGGTGCACTGTTGTTTTAATATTCCAAAGTCAATTTGTTAAGCTCATTAGGCTCTGTGGCTTTTTAATTTTTTTTATTTGTATTATCTTTTACTTAAATTGCTGATTCATAAAAACATCTATTGGGAAGAGTTACCCTATTTGATATAACGCTTTTATGGCACAAACGTGTTATTTAATTTAAAGCATAATTGTTTTTATTTACTAAAAAAGCCTAGCTTGATGTGCACTATTTTGTTTTTTCTTTTGATTGTTTTTATTATTGTGATTTTAAAGTAATCTGTTTAGTTATAACACTTTTGTGGTAAAAAAAAATAAATAATAATAAAACAATAAAAAAAACAACTAAACATTGTTTTTTTTTTTCTAATGCCTGAAGCATTGTATGTTACAAAACAAAAGACAATTTGATTTATTAAATAACTCATCTCTTATACTTTCTTTCACGTTATGTGACAAAAAAATGAATGACTCGAATGAACTGATTCATTCATTTGCTCATGCGCATGTTGTGTAGTGCGGGAGAAGATCAGTTGATATTTCGAGTCCTCTATCAGGCCTGAGTCGTTTCTTCATCACGTGAAAGACTAAAGCCTAGCTAATCATATGCATTTAGAGTCGAAAAGAGATTTGATCCGTTCAACTCTCGAGCACCTCGGGTTTGAGTCATTCTGTCACGTGATGAATGATCGACTCAAGAACCAGAAAACCCGAAAGGTAGACTAATTATTATGGCTCTTATCGGCTCACACTGTGAACATTGGTTAAAATTATATGTGACTGTCAGTGTGATGTGAATGAACCACTGACATTTGAAGACATGAAAAGGTGAGCTGAGCAAAGAGAAAAAAATACCTTCATAGACAAAAGAGCAGGTAAACATTAAATTATTATTTTCTCCTTCTTATAGTATTATATTTATGACTTATTTGTCGTATGATCAACCTTTTGGGTTAGTTGTAGATGTGTTTGGAAGCAATTCTTAACATTTTATTAATATTTTGGCAAATTGAACTAAATGAACGAAATGACTAGAAAAAAAGATTTGTACATCTAGATGAACGAGACTCAAAGATCTGAGTCAGTAAAATGATCCGAACTTCCCATCACTTCTTACTCCTTATTTGCATGTAATACCCCAGTTTGTCATGGGGGCATGAATGAAATGTTCGTGAGTGAATGTGGAACTGCCAAACTGCAGTTAAAGTCACCCAAAATTTCAGGAAACTCCTACATGAAAGCACTTCACATAAACACCTTAACAGTGGTGTAATACTAAAAAAAAAAGGTGGTGTACTAAACCGAGCTGCATTTCACACACAACACAAACATTAATAATGTGCTGCATTTCAATGAAGGATTTGAATAAAGGATGCAAGGAATTTGAATCCTTTTCTTTAGTGTCACTTCACTTCTTTTAATAAATACTGTACAAGACTTATTTAGCTTGCTTGTGTAGATTCTTAAATATAATTAAATAATTATACAGATAGCCATTTACATTGTGAGAGTTTCAACCTCCACAAATTACCACGTTTTTATTATTTTACTGGTTAATAATAATGAATTAATCCATTATTAACTGCTTTTTATTTGTGTTGAAAAGTATTACATCCACATGAAAGGAACTTAAACAAACTACAATCCAATAACTTTATACCTAATACATAGCTTATTGTGTATTTGATTTTTTCTAACTGTAGTGATTATTGGTGCAAATGTAAAGAAGATAAATTTACACATGCTTCACATATAGTCTCTGTGAAAAAGGAGTTTGTCACTGGCCTGCGGCTCATTTACACTGATAAAGTGATGCTATATTCCCGAAAACAACATGTACTTTACACACACACAAAGCACCCAATGCGTGGATTGCCATAAAAAGAACTGTCCTACTACTAAAGTGAGTGTTGTAATCTATGATCAGTCATATTTGATGTCAGTGGAGGTGGTGGATGCATTACCTGTGTGTATGGTTTTGGGAAGGGACCTACCTGTGTTGAAAGATCTGTTGAATCATGCTGGGGATTATAATAATATGACTGCAGAAATGTCGCGTCCTGTGTTTACACGTTCACCAACCAAAGCGAGTTTAGAACCCTTACCTAACATGGATGACAGTAGGAAAAAAGATCGACCTGTGTATCTTCACTCATACCTCTTCAAGAATACCCCTCTCTTATTGATTCTCACTTCCTTATCATGCAATTGAAAAGGATTGAGATATCCTACAAGTTGGCTGAGCTTAAATGGCTTCTGGGTCGGAGGATGGAGTAGCTAGGGAATAAGGAAGTATACTGAGAAGCACCCTAAGTAACATGTTCAAATCTGATCATGCCTCTCATTGTCTGCATTTTTGTTTGTAGCTTATCACACAGGCAAACCAGCAGGTGGGACAGATGAAACAGATGGAGGAGCTGATAAACACATCAAACAAATTGGAGTTTGACAAAGTTAAGGTCTGTAAATTTAATCTTGCATTAGTGAAATGACAAACACTCTTCAAAAAGATTCCAGCAAGAATTTTTAATTTTGTACAATAATCTTTTTATTCCGTACATTCTTAAGGCCCTTGCACACCGAGACGTTTTTTGCTAGCGTTTTCCATCGGCGTTTAACGTCTCGTGACTAAATAAAGGGGAACAATGTGATCGTGCACACCAACACGCTAAACGGCAGACGCAAAAGTGTCATTTAAAAAAAAAACGACTCATGCTCGTTTTTTTTTTTTTTTTTTTTTTTTTTGACGCAGTGCGTCAATACCTTCTCTACCAATCAAATCGGCAGATTAAAGTTGTATAGTGCCATCTAACATTAAGGAGTGATTTTGCATACTCTTCTGCTTGACACCAGTGAAAATCGGCAGGGTTTGAATACGAAAAAACATCTTATAAAATGCTGACGATAAACGCAAACTAAAAGCGTTCCGGTGTGTAGGAGCCTTTACAGTTTACGAGGGAGACATATTATTTCAATTTGCAAACAAATTATCTATTTTTGTCAAATTGCAGCACTTCCAAACATGTTATATATGCTTTTTATTTCTACAGGTCATTCCAATTGTCTCTAAAACGCGTTGCCTAGAAAAACACGGAGAACTACAAGAACTGAGTAAAAGAGGGTCTCTCTTCAGTATGCGAAACAGATGCTCCCCTGTGTACATGTTTCTTTTTAATGACCTTCTCATTCTCACAACTAGGAAAAGGTTAGAAGATGGTATAATCCTTAAAAATCTAAACAGGCAATATTAACTACATTTTCTAACTTAGTGTAAGTACAAGATTTTTATATCTCTGGCCTCATGTGGTGACTTTTTGTGCCTCCATCTTTTCTCAGTGGTTGTCCAGACCGCTTTACGGTGATCGATTATGCTCATAGGTCTTTGGTTCAGGTACAGGCCACAGTAAACAGTCTTGGTCCACACTTGGATCATTGTTTCAGTTTGACCCTCCTGGAAAACCATCGGGGTAGCACCTGTGAACACTTGCTCAAGGCTAATACAGAGTAAGATGCATGTAGTGCAGTGGTTTTATGCATACCAATAATTGAAATGTCAGCTATGTTTGTAATATGACATCATTATATATTATCTGAAATACAATCAATTTTAATTGACATCTTTTAATACCCTCTCCTCTTCCCAGGTCAGACATGCATAGGTGGATTGCTGCTTTCCCATCAATTAATGAAACCTTTGGGGAGGAGAAGATTTATGAAGATTGGGGTGAGCTTGTGATTGTAACACTAGGGGGATATTGATGTAGTATTGTCTTTTAGTAAAAATCTCTCTAAAAATTTAACCAGTAGCCATTTTCCCCTTCATGCGTCTGTAAACATTACCAAACATTTATCATTTTAAGACAAAAAGACTTCTTTAGCAAATGAGTGGATGTCAAGCTTGAAATTAAAAAAGACTGTAAAGTTGCTATATGACAAATTTTTATTTATTCTATTAGTTATAGTTGAGTAATGAGGGTGGTATGTAAATAAATGAATCAGAAAACATCTTTCAAAATAAAAACTGAGATATGACTTGGCTGTGCCTATAAAGTCCTACAATATGCATTCTGAATAAAAACTTGAATAAGAGCCTGTTTTTACCGACATCATGCTTTATAATTAACATCATGTGCATGTGTGCTTGCGTTGTATCAATCAGATTGTCCTCAAGTGCAGTGTGTCGATCGGTATGTAGCTCAACAGGCAGATGAGCTTAGCTTGGAGGTATCTGAGGTCATCAATGTGCTGCGCAAAACCAACGAAGGTACAAAAAGCAATCAATTAAATTTCGTAGGCTCAAGTCTTTAACACTAAATTGGATTCTAAATTTTTTATTACCCCCCCTCAAGGTTGGTACGAAGGCATACGTCTCTTTGATGGAAAGAAGGGCTGGTTTCCAGCAGAGAACACACTAGAAATAACCACTGATCATCAAAGACGACGGAACGTGAGAGAGAAGTACCAAATTGCACAGTCAACCAGTCAGAACAGTCAAAGCTGATCGCCACTGACTTACTTTAAAAGTGCCAGGGAGCATTTGCTGCCTATCCTATTTACTATCTCTTTTTAACAATATATATATATATATATATATATATATATATATATATATATATATATATATATATATATATATATATATATATATATATATATACACACACACAAATTGTCAGATTATTATATCATATCATATATATATATATATGATCTGATATAATAATCTGACAATTCGTTCCTGTGTGACTTTTCTTAAACAGAAAGTTGGAACTAGTTAGTAAAATTACTAATCTCTTGGTGTTATCTTGTGATATATTTGACATAATCCCAAAATGAATGCATCTGTGAGCAGGATCCTCTGCCATTACTAAGGCAATATAATACTCTACATAATGTAGAAAATACTGCTCTAAAAGTAACAATTTAGTAAAAGAAGCTTTTTCTTAAAAAGGATGTTATCTGGCAAACACAATTCTTAGACTTAATAAAAAAATTGAGAGAAATTAGTAATATTAATATCATCTTAAGAAAATGAAGAATATAAATAAAGTCATAAGTGAGAGAATATGTATGGTGGCCAAGCTAGCTTAACTTGCTGTTATTTAAGAAAACACATGCAATTACACAAAAACTCCAGCAAATTATGAAAAGATCCTTATCGGTTTGGCAGCATACAACCCTCACATAGCAAATACATAGCATACAACCCTCACATAGCAAATACAGAAAAAAATGTGCTGCCTTTTCTCATAACACAAACAAATTAAGAAACCACTTGCATCTTTTCTTATTTCTGAATTTGTATCACATCTACATACCTGGGGCCTCATGTATCAACGCTGCGTACGCACAAAAACTTAGCGTACGCCAGGTTTCACGCTCAGAATCACTCACGTTTGGATTTACTAACAATGAACTGAACGTGGGAATGTGTGCAGCTCCACGCCAGCTTTATGGCTGGCATACGCACATTTTTGTGCGTGTCTGTTTTATTTCCATTGGCGACTCCTAGAGGCAGTTGTGTTAAATTGCTCTCTACAAAGTGTCTGAGCCTTGCAATGGCAGCTGTATGAGACGGGTTCATCTAGCAGGTATATAGGGTTTTCATACCATACAGTTGACCAGCTAAACATTAAAGCGCAATTTGCAGCGGTCGCCTGTTTTCCCAATGTAATCTGAGCTATCTACTGCACGCACATTGCTATAAAGACACTATCTGAAGATGAATTTGCATGCGTGAATCAGAAACATTTCCATTCAATGAATGTGCAAATAAAATATGATGCACAAACTTATTAATGATTCCTACTTGTCTTTCTCATGATAAATAGTTGGCAAAATCTGATATGTAGCGGGGGGGAAAAAGAAGAAAGATTTCATCAGATGCTGGATTCTTACCGAGTTCATGTTCGAATGTGTCAAAACATGTTGACATTTGTTTTACGAGCTGCGCCACTGAAACTGTTAAGAGTGCTGCAACATTTTACATCTATAAATCACACTATTTATTTTCTAATTTACTCAGTGGGATGTTCAGACCCAACTGTGTTAACCGCATCAGCTAAACTCTCCCCACTCTATTGTTTTTTTTGTTGTTGTTAATTCCGGAGAACAAACTTGCAAATAACACCGCTTTTCTCCGATCTACCTCCGAAAGGAGCACCTCCATATCACTTTCTGTTCAAAGTTTCTCTTCTTGCTTGCTTTTGCCTTTGCTTTTTCCTTGGGTTTTGCAAAAGTAGAGTCATTAGCATATCCATACGGAGGAGGAGGTAGGGAGGGGTTTTGTGCTCGTGCATGTTGCGCTTAGTTTCACGTTCATTCGGATGTACAAAATAATATGCGTGAGATTTGGCGTACGCACTGTTTCATCCATCTGAATTTTTTTCTGCGTACGCACATTTACAGCTTTGTGCGTACGCAATGTTTTAGTATGATTTCCACGCAAGTCTTCATACATGACGCCCCTGGTGTGTTCCGACAAGTGTAAAACAAAAAATTGTTTTACATTTGTCATTCATTTTATTCTATACATTCATTGATTTAATGTTTTACATTTCCTTTATCCAAGAGTTATTATACAAAATAATTCTGTCACAATGGTTTACGAAAATAATTAAATATAGTAAATAAGTAAATACTAATAATTAAAATCCAGAATCAGGTTTTAAATGATACCAAGTCCGTTACTTAGGGCTCTATTTTGACGATCCATGCGCAAAGCACAGGCCGCAAACACATTAAGGGCATGTCAGAATACACTTTTGCTATTTTAAAGATGAAAAAAAATCCACTTTGCGTCGTTGCACATGGTCTTACAGGGTTGAACTTATTCTCTTAATGAGTTATAGGTGTGTTTTGAGAATAAACCAATCAGAGTCTCATCTCCCATTCTCTTTAAGAGCCCGTTTTTGCCCCACACCATTGTGCATTTGTTATTTACATGGCAGACTTTGCAAGTGGAAAAACTGAACACTTCACTAGAGAGAAAACAGTTAAACAGAGCATCTACAGTGCGAGAATGAGAGATAAGCCTCCTCATTGTTTACTTACGCTTTCAGGGAAACGGGAAACGTGTTGTATGCAAATACATCCATTAGCATACACATAATTGATTTCGTTTGTTAAGCACAAAGATTTGTTTTAAAACTATTTTTAAATACAGTTCTAATTTCCAGCAAATGAGTAGATGAACAATGATAATGAAGTGTGGTCAAAAAACTGAGACACTGAAAAAGCCCCCCAAGATAAAGAAGGCACGAAAGTATGATTTTTATATTTATGTAGACTAATAAATTTCATCCTTAAATTCTTTTTCATTTGTAAAGGTATTTGCATATTGCTGTACAACCTGTGTGTATTAAGCAATGTGTAAGCGAGGCGCACAACTAACGAGCTCTGCGCTGAACAATAGACCAGCTTTGATCTGATCTGAATGCGCCAGCAATGCGCCTCACCATGCCTCCTTTTTTAGACCAGATTGCCTATGGGCGCACATATGTCAAAACGTCAAAACAACTCTTGCGCCAAGCCGAAACTCGCAAACAACAACTGTGTCGCGGCTTGCGCCGGGTGTATAATAGGGCCCTTAGTCTTTACCTGAAGGCAATTTGGTTGCAGCATACAAGTATATCACACATAATACACAAAGTACTTTGTACAATACAAACCCAACCAAAATTTAAAGTCCCTTTGAACCGGAAGCTGCAATCATTATTCTTTTCATAATGTGACGCAGTTCCTAGAGAAACAGAATTTTAAACGAACAGTGGGCGTGGCTTGTTTTTTTCTACCATGGGCTGAATGGACGTAGTAAAGTAAGCATTTCACTCAGAGAGATGAGGTAAGGTGGTTTAGAAGATTAGAGTTATTACAACCTAAAAGACCCCTCCTGCTCACCATTTCTCTTTAAAACTGACAGTTGGAGCAGTGTTAGCCACGCCTATTACCTTAAAATGACATAATCTCATAAATTAACTGAAAACAAGCAGGAAGCACATTTTCAGATTTTTATTAAAGAATAGAAGAGCAAAAAAGTTTTTCATAATGACATGCAAAGATGAACAGTTTACCCCAAAACTAGCATTTTGAGCTAACCAAATTATATGGTTAGTTTTCATTTCTTGGAGACTTTAAACAGTTAAAAGCTGAGTTAATAAATGAAAGTTTGAACGGATTTGTTTTACTAATAATATTGACTAATATAGAGTAAAACACATTATGCATATAATGAAAATCCTCTGACAAGACTAGTCTGAGCTTTACCCAAAACTTGTCTATGGTACAATTAAGCCATTGTCATGCAGTTTCATCCTCTTAATTTTGTTCCTAGGTTCACAATTTTCTCCAAACAACTCTTATTTTTCACACTTGAACTAAACCAAAAAATATAACAGGGACTGAATTTTTAAACTGTAAAACATGCACATCACTGATTTATTTACAATGAATGACATTCATTTCTGCAAGTGATACAATGTTTGCTGCCCCTTCAAATATTAGAATATAGCTATTACTATTATTTGTGTTAAAATCCATCCAACAAGCATATGATCCAACCTGAATTCTTTGATGTGCATTTCAACTAAAATATGTGGCTGAATGTTATTAAATGCAGAAGAAAACTTGATAAAAAGTAACTTGGCCAATGTTTAGGGATATCAAAATGCTTAAACACTATGTGCAGCAGAGTTCCTAATGCATCCTTCACCCCTGTTTTAGGCCTATGCACAAAATGAAAGGGGTCTAGGGTTCTAGAGTCTTTTGCATAATTTCCCTCTTAACTAACTTTTAAATCCTTTTATAACTAAAGATGTAAGTGCCACAGGTCTAAAACTTCTGTGAAAAGGAATAATTGTAGACTGCTTTCACAGTGCAGGTACATTTTGTTGTTGAAAGGATAAAACAAAAATCTCATAAAATCTGTCCTAATTGCTCAGCACATTCCTTAAGCAATTTACATTCTATCTTATGCAGCCCAGGTGCTTTCCTACTTATGTACTGTTTAACCAGCCCAATTCGAGTTTACCCAAGTATATTTCAGCACCCTGGTTTGCCTTGCTAAAAAAATGCATATTTTATTAAATCAGTCATTGTTTAAATCAGCCTTTAGGCTCAATAGTCAGGAATGTTCCTGTTAATGTCGTCAATCTGGCAAACTGCTTCTGAGTCCTCAAAGGAAGGGCAGAGTGAAAATGTTTTTTGAACCAGAAGTGCAATACCTACTTCAACCACGTTGTGTCAAACTTACATCACATTACATTCACCTTTTAAAAAGGCACAGTCATACTTCCTGTTTATTCTGTATTCTTTTTTCAACCTCATGTTTAAAATCATGACTATGAAATCTTAAATAAAAATATAAAAATTTTGTTACAAACTGTATCTGATGTGAATTAATTTAAACAAGTTTTGTTTCTTTTCCTACTATTCTCACCTGTAATGAAACACATAATATCACACGCAGAACCTACACATTTTTCCCTTACACTGCAGTGTAAATCTTGTAAGAACAGTGAAAATCACTAAATGAAACAACTTAGTTTAAACCATATTTTTTAAAAAGTGGCTTTGGCTTAATGAAACAGTTATGGTAACTCATAAACTGATAATATTAAGCAAAACTCAAACCGAATGAGTTATGAATGAAGGATTTATATTTTATGTGTTAACTTATATTTATTGCTTTAAGTTTATTTATTCTAGTTTTTGTCAATAGCTGTCACAACCAGGCCAGATTCTCCACATTCATAGTCACATTATTGATCCTGTTCTCAGGGTTCTTTCACACCTGTGAATCGAATCATTTGTTCCTAAACAGGGATTACAATTGTTATAGTGTTGTTCTTTGTTCTTGGTGCGGTTCGCTTTCAAAAAGCAAAGTTTCTAAACTAAACAAAATAGCTAAAACAAGTCATGTGTGAGTAAACTCTCCCCACATTGGTCAGAGTTTCACGGTTTATTTTGCAGAGTCCTGCTCAGCTCTCAGGGGGGTGGTGGTTTTGTGGTGTTTGACAGGGTGCCCGTGGCGTGTCTGAAGAGCGAGGAGGAATGCGGTGGGGAGGGGTGAGAAAAGTGCATGACATATTTGAGAACTGAAGGCTGATTTATACTTCTGCGTCAAACGCCGGCGTATGCTACGGCGCTTACGCATAGCCCTTCGCCGTGGCCGTCGCTGACGTGCACCTTTCAAAAATTATAACTACATGTTGCAATGACGCGCAGCGCAAGCTCTGTGATTGGTCTGCTTGGTAGCACTGAAGAGTCTGGGCGGTACCGAGAGCCGCGTGAATGGTGCGAGCCTGATGGAGCGATTGTTTACAAGTGTGGAGTCCCGTGAAGGAGCTCCGGATGGAAAGTTTTGCTTTGTGTTTATCTCATAGTTAAAGTCGTTGCATGTCCGCCCGTACCTGCCTCAAAATGAGCGAGTTTGAGCCATTTGTACATCCCGGAAGTGTTCAGGAAAAGCAAAACAGCATCGAAGAAACTCGAAATAGAGGAACATTTACACCTCACTGCCCACTAGCGTTTCGGAAGTGTTAATGCAAACCAACAGAGACAGCGCGCAGAAGTATAAATGCACAGCTACGGGCATTGCATGCGCCGTGGGTTACGCCGGTCACTTGACGCAGAAGTATAAACCAGGCTTGAGAGGGAGACGCGCTATTTCCGGGAGATTATCACTCGTTTGTGGGCATCCGGGAGTCTCTAGCTGCGTCCCAAATGGCACACTATACACTATGCACTCATGCACTATGTACTTATGCACTTACATACTCAACAGGATAGTGTATATATGTTGTCCCAAATGGCACACTACGGTTTGTACTAACCGGAAATTGAAATCGTCACTGGCGAATGCCGTTACGTTTGTAACGTAATATTAGCTATCAAAATGGTACCAGTAACAAAAACAAAAGTTACCAGAAGGAGACGTAATCGTCGTCGTTGGATATTTTTGCTTGCACAAGCAACAATAAATGCAGTAAGTGACGGTGGTGAAGGTTGTGCCATGGCTGATGGAAATGTAAACATGAGTATAGTGCCTCACAGAGGAGAAACGTAGCAACAGCCTGTATTTTAATGCTAATGTAGAAATGTAATTATTTTCTTGATTTCATGTTCTTTACAGTATTACAAACAAAGCCAATTTTACCAAAACTTAAACATAACTTACATTAACTTATTTAATTTCAAAGGTAGCATAATTACATTAAATATGCAAGTTAAAAGCTATTTTCCCATAATAATAATATTTAACAAGGAAAACATTAATATTTATAAATTTTAATTCAGTACTCATTTTCATTTCAATTCAGGTGTGTAAAACTGTATTTTATGGGATAAAATAATGCACTGACTTCCATTGAAAAGACCACTTGTTTTCATTGTATACATTCCAGCCAGCACAACAACAAAAAAAGAGCATAAATATTGAAATATATCTGTAATATACACTTTGTTATTCCATTTTAGAGAGAGAGGGCAAACCAATACTGCCAGCTAAACAACACTGTTCCTCTTCTGACAATCTATTTTAATGGTGTCAGTGATCTTCGCCCTGATTTTCGTCTCTCTCACCAGTCATTCAACAGTTTGATGACAGCTTTGGGTGAAGAAAGTGACCATGGCTGGGGTCCAGTTATGGAGACACTTGTGTTTTTTGTTTTGGTTGGCAAGCGAAACATCTTTTTGTGTTGTTGCTAGAGCGTTTGCCATCCCTCGCTCCACTGTCCACAGAGAAATCCACAACATTAGTAAAAAAGTTCTCAGCGTAATAAAAAAGATCATAGCTATCCCTTCTGGTGATGACCTACCTTCATTAGGCAATGAATTTACCTGGCTTGCTGGGTCTCCAATGTTCAACAAGTTGGCTTCAGCATCGATGGATGTCATGTGCACCTGAAGCCACCATCAACTGATTCTCTCTGCTACTTAAACAGAAAATAATTTCATTCAATACAGTTCCAAGCTATCTGTGACCACAATGGCAAATTTTTAGATGTGTTTGCAGGGTTTCCTGGGTTTGTTCATGATGCCAGGGTGCTAAAACACAGCCCCATATACTACCAGAGGCTCCTCCCCCTGCATGATATATACTTGGCGATGGAGGATACCCCTGTCTGTCCCAGCCTATCAGACTGATGACCCCCTGCACACACCAATCCAGCAGGCTTTCAACCACCACCTGTCAAAAGCATGCAGTGTTGTAGAGCGGGTTTTCGGGGTTCTGAAAACAAGTTGGCGCTCCATCTTTTTGAAAGCCCTTGAGATTGACCCCCTTTATGCACCAGAGGTTGTGGCCTGCTGCACAGTTCTGCATAGCATCTGCCTAAACAATGGAGGCATCATGGAACCAGATAAGACAGATGACGGTGTTGATGAGGATGAAGCTGTTGTGGAGGCAGTGGATGCAGTTTGCATGGCAGAAGAAAGAAACAAAATGGCAACAATGTGTTATGCTCCAGCACTTGCAGACCATACTTCAGGATCCACTAACTGATAAAATGGAAAAAAAAAACAATGAAATGAAGTTAAAAATTGTATGTACAGACTGATTAAATGTTTATAAAGAAGTGTATTTTATGACAGTTAGTTACTGTAAATAGTTTAAACTTAACCACAACTCTTAATCAACACCACATGAGTTATTGAAAGTACTTTTATTTAACAACATGAAAGTGAGATGTTTTTTATATATGCTTTTACATGCATGCACTTACAAATAAAACAAAATAAAAAATGACTTTTCCAAATTAAACCATTATTACTCAATTTAAATACATCTACTATTTATTATTCACAAATTTCTCAAGTACAGCCAGAAAGCCAAGTTTTCTCTGGCTGCCATCTCCCGGTCTCTCCTGTCTTCCCTAAGCTGAGCCTCTCTCACTCTCTCTCTCTCTTCTCTTCTCGCTCTCAGACCTCTCTCTCTCTCTCCTCTCTTCCCACTCTCGGGCCTCTCTCTCTCTCTCTCTTCTCCTACCACTCTCTGGCCTCTTTCCTCTCCTCTCCTCCCGCTCTTTGGCCTCTCTTTCTCCTCCTCCCACTCTCTCCTCTCTCACTCTTCAATTCTTCCTCTATATCTCTCGGTCCAGCCTTTCATCCCTTTCCTGCATTTCACTTAATACTTCCACCAAAGTATCACTGCCCTTTGCCGGCGCCTCCTTTTAGAGGCAAAATTTGTTGCTCCCCTCCTGTCCTGGAGTCACCAAAGAGGGAGATAAGAGCACTGCCACAGCCTGGGAGGATGAGGCAATGAGGACAGGTGGAGTCACGGATGGCCTTCCACCAATTGCCTCATCCATTAAACTGTACCACTTCCAGGATGCAGCAGTGCTCTCACCCCCCTCAGTGCTGACTCCTGTTTTGGGGCACTTTAGGTCCTGCAAAAAAAAAAAAAATTTGAAAAAGATTTATAGCAGTGGTTCTCAATAACATTTCTGTGGCACTGCACATCTAACTGTTAACTTAACAGTATAATGTCTCACTTTTTGTATTAAAATGCACCTAATGTACCTTTTGGTAAACTTATAAGCAATCTTGTAATCTTCACAAATATATATATATATATATACATATATATATATATATATATATATATATATAT